>NC_056737.1:468763532-468971032 GCF_019279795.1 Protopterus annectens | reverse complement strand
AAACCATGTAATACTCATTGGAGCTTTTCTCCCCAGGCCTCTACTGAAAATGGACATATATCCAGATAGACTAGCCCGGTCAACAAATGTAAAATAAAAAAAAATAAATAAAAAAGTTATTAAAAGGGTATTCTTATGAGTTATTAAATAACTGCAATTATTTCACTGCATTTCTTTGAATTATATAGCAATTTTCAGTGTAATAACACTGCAGTGCAAGACTACAGGAAAAAAAGATGCTAATGGCAAAAACATATTAAAGTCTTCACTATGTAGGTCCATACAGAAAGAATGAAGTTTGATACATAGCCAGCACCGGAATCATTGTTCTGTTGGCCTGGTAACAAAAACACATCGAAATAAAATAAAGGAAAATTGCACAGGGTCAGAAACAGCACAAGCTATTATGAAAATGAGACTCGCAAAGCAGTATTCCTCTTTTCCATTATCTTTAATACATCAACAACTGTGAAAAGGTAACAGACTAATGAACTGTAGCATTTCACATAACTGGATCTACTAGGAGATGACAACAATAATGAAAAATCACTCCTCATAGCAAATATTCCTAAGTGGGGTAGAGGGCATGCCTTAGAATGATACAGCTGTACACTTGAAATAAATGAGCAAATGGCAGTCTCTGAATGTGAAATATAAACATATGCATACCTTCAGTAATGAACATTTAATGAATTCTATTAACATAAACATGCACATGGTCAACAAATATCAACTTTTAGTGCACTGCATAAACATAATAAGACAAAGCCATCAAAGGCAACAGACACAAATGAAACATTTGTATGAATGACTCCTTTTTTGAGACAGTGGTGTTTCTAAATAGATTATACTACGAAATGTACAATGCAGTCTCCTATCAAACCTCTCTTTTATCAAAAATATATCAGATAGTTCTTGTAGGGATACATGTCAGCAACTTCAATTCTAAGCAATGAGAAACTTGTAAAAAAACTCCTCTATGTTTTAAAAGTGATAGAAGAGACACAAGGTAACTTATTCAAGATAAAACTATGTTTATTTCACAAATGAAATAAGTTGATTTCTAACATAGCCACTTTATTTGCCATGCATTAATTTAAAAAGAGTTATAAAGCTCCTTCATCAAATGTTACTTTTTTGTTGACAGATTGCAAAGATACAGTAAATATGATCATAAAGTTGATTTATACCAGACTAAACTTAAATTTCTCCTAGAAACTTAGACAATTGCACCTGCACCTCACATGTATTCAAAAGAGCAGAATTATATCAGTTGAAGTTAAGCACTGCAGAACTTAGTGCCTTTATTGAAATATTAATAATAATAGTATAAACATTATACTACATTTTTAACACAAGCAGTGAGTATGCAATGAATCTTGGAAAAAGGTAAGCACATTGAGCACCTTTCTGTTAATTTCTTTACTTTGTTTCTCTGTTGAGGTGAATTTGTTGGGATCCACATCACGAACACATAACATATTTATAATGATCAGAGATCTGGAGATAATACTGTGTATACAGATCTGTCCAGTTTTGGTGCAGATTTCATTAGATTCTTGTAAAGCTGCCATATAATTTAAAATTGATACACATCCTTGTTTGTATGTGTTATTGTATCAGTTAGGAATTAATTTCCAAAATGCAATATTAGTTATCTCCACATTCATGAAAAGCATACTTAATTAAACTGGCTGAAGAAATTAATACTGGCCAGTTGTCAAACTGCGTCTGATTCATTAAGCTCTAATGTAAAAAGAAAGAAACCTGTGTGTGTGTGTGTGTGTGTGTGTGTGTGTGTGTGTGTGTGTGTGTGTGTGTGTGTGTGTGTGTGTGTGTGTATAAGTGAGAAGAAGAATTTATTCAGTATTCAGTTCAGCTTGTACACAACTAATGAAAAGTTCTCTGTTTTATGAGATGCTCTCTGGCAGAGACAATAGAAATGACACTCCCAGCACAACATTTTGCAGCTGCCACACATCATAAAATATAGCATCTGAATGTATAATTTAAAAATGGCACATGAATAAATGGAAGCATACAAAATTTCAGGATCCAGCAAAAGACAAAACACACATTTTTACAGCTTTCATTAAGCTCTTACAAAAGCAGCCAGACCAGGTATGAGCACAATATGTACCATATCATTAATGTAAACTATGCTGATTGGATGTTGATGGAATTAGCACTAGCTTGTTGTCAAACACTATCTCATTCTTTTCCAATGGGAATCATGCACAACATCTGGACTGGAGACCTGGAGGTGCTACAAACCACTGAAGTTCAATTAATGTGGTGTAGTAACTCAGAGCCACTAAGATATGGACTAGATATAATGGACATCCGTAGTACATACATTGAGGGTATCACACCGGTAGAAATTGCATTTTGTGCTTATACAGAAAAAAATACAGCTCAAGACAAATTCAAACAATGCATGATCCTGTTCATTAGATAAGCAGCAATCAAAGCTGTCTTCTCACAGAACCTTTTTTTCAGATGTTTGGATTCCCATAGAGAACAACAGAACCACCTACAAGCTACTGGTAATGGTCTCCATAATTCCATACATGCTATAGCATATGGGGTATGTATCCTTACACATACTAATGCCCCTCTACAGGAAGTTGCACATTATGTCTACAGGAAGTTGCATGCTATGTGGTACACGTCTTTCCAAAAGATAGTTACAGTAAATACCTCATGGAGTCTACTAACACATTCTGATTATCTGAGGTGCTGAAGGAGGATGCTGACAAATACATATCGTTGTATGGCTACAGATACTAGGAAATACATTAATACAATTGAAGAAACAGATTTGCTTTTCTCAGATTATATGTTTAGATATAATTTGCAGTTAGAAAAATGATCCATTCGCAACTACAAGAAAGTTATCTTGATGCAACGCAGTTTAAAAAAAAATTAGAAACCTTGAGTCAAGAAATGTGATTTATTTTTCCAAATAGGTGCAGTGTGCCAGATTTTGTAATGTCACTGGGGAAAACCGTATTGCAGGACTTAAAGAGGATTGAGACAAAATAGCAACAATTAGAATGAAATTCAGGAATTATAGTGATCTTAGAAAGAACTTATTATTTTTTCAAGGTTTGTTCTTTATAAATGTACAAGGTCACTCACAGACTATAGATGCTTGTATTACTAAAATGACAAATCAAGTGAAAGATGATGAATTTCATGAGTTGCACAATCCATTAACAATTTACAGAAAAGATTGTAGTATTAGAATTTATCAAATAATTTATTGACTATTAAGAGAAGTAGAGCTAACTTTCTCAAAAGTTGTAGATTTTTATACATGGAATGAAATTACAGAAACACAAATAAAAAAAATGATTGAGGGAAAGAAAAATAGTAAGAAAATTTGTGTCAGCTAAAAAAATTAGAAATAAGCTGAGAATGTGTAACAAAAGTATGAGAGATGAGAAGAGAACCAGAAGTTTCACAGGAGGTTTAGTTGACATTCAAGATCTGTGTACTAGATATACCTATAAGTACAAGAGGAAGATGTGCCTCTACATTTAGTTGCTTCTGCAAAATCTGTGATATGAGGAATAATTTTGCAAAGGTCTATAAAATGAAAGAAAACTGTGTTCAAAATATGTTGGATATTGATGAGCACAAACATGCAAATTAGTTGCTTGTTAGCATTTTTAAAGTGAAAATAGTTAATATAGTGAAGTATGAAAGTTTATCAGAAATAGTGCTGCAAGAGTACCTGTCCAAGACTTTTGGTAAAATGCTCAGGATTAATAAAAAATGTGGGGCATAATATACTGTTTGAAGATGGTTTTAAAGCACTGGGAATGTGGGAACATTGTTAACATATTCAGGGCACCAAGTAAGGTAACTGGTAAAAATTTACTGATGTGAAAAATAGCAATAAGACATGCAAGTTCCCATTTCAAATCCTACCACTTAAGTTAATTTACCGGAATTGTTTGGCTTATGAGAAGGCAGAAATTCCAGCATACTTCATAGTATGAAAGGAAAGACAATGCATTCCTTTGCACATTCAGGAACAATTATATGGTTGCAGAGACATCCTGGGCACTATGCAATGATACAGTAATTATAATCTTCAGAAGTATGCTGATTTATTTAAAGGTTTAGAATATTTTCCCATAAAATAACATTTGCAAATAAATAATTATGCTGTGCTGATGATACATAAGTCCGGGAGTACATCAGTATCTCTTATAATTAGAAATTATCATGAACAGATATGATTAGAAAGCTTAGGTGGCATAAAGAAGCAATCAGAGCCCAAAGAATAGGTGAATAAGATTATTAATGTAATAAAGCAGAATAAGATGTCCAATAGTATTGTTAAACAAGATCTAAATAAAGTTACTGAAAACAAACATTACCTATTATTTAGCAGATGAAAAAAAATGGTCTCAGTAATGCCAATACCAAATTTAAACCATGGGTTTTGGCAGATAAAGCTATATGATGAAAGCAAAAAAAATATCCACATTTAATATGCCATTAGGAAGATACTTATTCCTTAGACTTTTACTTGGTATTTCATCAACATCATAGGGGTTATCTCTGTTTAATTTCTCCTAGTTTTTTGGGTTCCTAATACCATGACAGTAACAGACCCCATTCCTAAGTAAGGGTACAATTGGAGGTTATATAATTAGTATTGTTTCAGTCTTTGACATTAGCTAAGGTTGCTCTTCTCAGCAATTGCAATATACCCAGGATTACCTCCTTCTGTAATTCATATGCATTTACATGTATTGGTAACATGTCTAAGTATGACTATAAGTTCTTTTTTATTATACCTGTTGCTTCTACTACTATTGGAACTGTCTGGGTATCTTTCTTCCGCATTGCTGTTATTTTTGCTTTCACATCCTGGCATTTTATGACTTTGTGTCTTTCTGTATGTAAGACACTGTAATCACTGGGTGTAGCAGTTTCAATGAGCAATGCTACTTTCGTCTTCATTTCATGGACAACTATATCTGGTTTTCTCACATGTATTTTTTTGAACTGTTGGTAATGGGTGATCCAATGTGATACAAACTTCATCATTCAGTATAATGCTTCGTGGCTTATGTTTATAATACATTGTCTCAGTTACTTCTATAACGTAGTATTTGCACAATCTCCAGTGCAACAGTCTTGTTACATTATGTCTTTCAGTATACAGGCCCTCTGCCATGAGTGTATCACACCCAGTGACAAGATGTGTGACTGTTTCCAGTTCTGCTTTACAGAACCTGCATTTGTCTGTTTCTCCTACATTTTCAATGGACTTTGTAAATCAGTGTGTACATAGCCGTGTATCCTGGACTGCTATTATTAGCTTTGTATATCTTGGTTTCAAATCACATTTCCTGCATCAAATCTTGGTCAACATAAGGTTGCTCATAGATACATAGATAAATACTAGGCTAACTCCTCTTGCAGGCCATTTTAAGCCTAGCTAATTTGCTTTTTGGCACTATAATTAAAATATCCCATTTGGAATTAGATTGGCCTTACCCATTCCATAGTCAATAATTATCTATTACTCCTAGAGAGAATAACTGAAATCATACCATAGATAATTTGAGCGGACTCGTGCATGGGATAAAACATTTAAGAGCTGTCTCTGTTCATTAGTAGTACAGGGGGCAGTCCTGGGGTAAATTTTCTATTATCCATCCATAAATCCTAGTTGCACTTCAATAGGGACAGGGTTCAGCTTTGTTTTACATGGACAGGGAGTCTGTAGCAGAGCTGTGGTATCATCAGTAAACTAGACTTGTTGTTCCAGGCGATCTCTGTATTTTCCATAATATTTATGGATTTTCCAATTTTCCTTCCTTCTCACCTGATCCTTTTCCTTATATTCTTTCTTTTTTTCACACATTCAGTTACTGTCTGATTTTTGTCTGCTTCTTGTTTGATTTCCATTTCTGGCTGAAATGCAAGGATGCCATCTTACACTTCTTCATCTCGTGTTTTAAAAATTTCATTATGTTTGGACCCGATGAGATCAGCAGATATGTATGCAGTCCCATAATTGCAAATCTATAAATGTATTCATTTACAAGGAGGCCCATGCCTCCTTCAAACTGAGGGATGTGTAATCTTGGCATACACTGATTTTTATATATCATTTGATAAGAATGAAGGATTTTTCTTGTTTTTGTGTTCAAATGACCCAGTACTTTTTGGGACAAGCCTATCATTGCAAAACTGTAAGTTAGAACAAGAAGACCAAATTGATTTATAGTGTTAACTTTATTCCTAGATGTCAAAACAGTTTTTCATACTAGTTTTAGTCTTCTGAATTTTTATTATTTTATTTTTATTTATTTTACATTTGTTAACTGGGAAAGTCCGACTGGACACATATCCATTTTCAGTGGAGGCCCAGGGAGAAAAGCTCCAATAGCATGTCATAAAGACATTACACAAGAATATCATACAGAGATATAGGTTCCATAGAAACATAAGTTATGTATATATTAACAATTCTTTCAGTAAAGTCTGCATACAGCATTCTAGTAGTACAGTTTATACAGAATATAAAATATAAACACACAAGAAAAACATGTTTTTTCTTTCTAAATTATGAATAGTCTCAATATTTTGTTACAGAAATAACCAGTGATTATTAAGCTTTACAGTGAAAGGAATTAGGGGACCTTTAGTAGAATATTTGAACAAGGTATTGGTGCAAATTAACCTGGGGAATAGCATGAACAGAGCCAATTGTTTGAGAAGTGGGTTCTTAGGAGTTTCTTAAATTGAATAGTGGAGGTAGTGGAGGTTATTTGGCTAGGCAGTGAGTTCCAGATTTTGTCAATAGTGCAGGCAGAGAGAGATTTGCCAGCATCATTTTTGTGTCTGATAACGCTTATTAGGTTCTGAGAACTAAATTGTAAGGCTCTCGTAGGGATGTGGGGGTTAATTATATTTTAAAGTGCAGGTTTTTTTCTGGAAGGTAGAAGAGAAGTATTCCTTACGGAATTTTATTCTCATTTGTTCATGCATTTGTTTCTGATCTCTCATTGATTTCCAAATAGTTATACACTCCCTCCTGCTCAAGTTCCTTTATATCACATTCCTGTCTCAGCTTGATATTTTCCTGGTGCTGCAGATTTCCTGTTTTAAATGTTGCTTTTGAACATTTATCAAGACCAAATGCCATTATTATATCTGAGAAAGTTTTAACCATTTGTAGTTTTGCTTTTAACTCCTTGTCTGATGAACTATCCAGTTTTAATATAGATGAGAAATCTTTAAACAAGGTTGGTTTCTGTGAGATAAATTATAACCATAGCTTAATCAGTTAATAAACAGCTTAGTGGGTTAAGGGCAAGACAAAACAGCAGTGGTGACAAAGAATCACCCTGGAATTTTTCTCCTTTTGTCAATAGGTAATAATTTTCTCTTCATCATGTCTCAGCCACAAAGTTATTTGCTGCTGTTTCGAGGTCACTGTAATGTAATTTATCCATTTAGGGTGTATCTTGCATAGCTTTATGCACCCCTTTATCCATGAATGTAGGATGCTGTCAAATGCTTCTTTGTAATTATCTATGTCACACTTAAATGCTTCCACTCTTTATAGCTCTCTGTTATGGTTTTATTTAGCAACAAATGATCCTTTATTCCATATGACTTTCTTTTGCTACTCTTTTGTCCTGTTGCTATAACTGATTTGTTTCCAAATGTCTATAAACTCTGCTTGCATCATTTCTGGAATACTATTTGTTTATTGTCAGAAGGCAAATGATTAATCTATAGTTCTTAAGATAGCTTGCAGGTTCACTCTTAAGGAGGAGTATCGTCTTTCCTGTTGTTAACTAGGTTGATATTTGGAATGAGCATATGAGTAATTCTTAGTGAGGGTTAAATCTTTGTTAATACATTTAGCTAGAAGTTAGGTACTGCATCTGGGCCAGAGATTTTCCATTTAGGAGCTTTTCTGAATTTTGTCTTAATTTCTGTGGCAGTTACTTCATCCCATTTCATATCTTCTACATTAGAGCTCCTTGCAGTTTTTGTGTTTGAATTATTCTGTCCATTCAGCATCTTGCTTATGTTCAATAGGGTATTCGTGAATGTTTCTTTGAAATGTGCCCATTTCTTCTTTTTCGGTGGTGTTGTTATTCCTTTCACTTTGTTTCCCAATTCTCTATAAAACCTATCTCGGCCAACAGTAAATTGCTTATTTTGAACTTTTTCTTTATATTTATCTGCATACATTCTAAGTTTTCCTGCCTGTACTGATACTTTTAGTTTATTATTGGCAATAGTGTGTGATACATTTTTGTTTGTTTTGATACGGTGCATTGTTTTTACCATTGCTATCTTTATAAGTACTTTTGGTATTTTGCTCATTTTCTATAGTCTTCTAAAAGCAATATGTCTTGCCTTAATTGTTTTATATTTTCTATCTTTAATGCTTCCATGTTGGCATTTTACTTGATTCCCTTCCTTTCCTTTACAACTCTACATTTTTTGTGGTAACACTTTATTTATTTATTATTAGTTAGCTGGACAGTAGTAGATTCCATTTATTTGTGTTATATCATATGAATTTCTCTTGATATTCCTGATTACTGTGTTCATCTGGTTTACCTGTCTTATAAAATGTGGGCCTTATTTACTTTTTGTAATCTATTTCTTTCATCACTCTTGTCTATCCATCTCCAGTAAATCAAACAGGTCTTTTCTTAAATCATTTTTCTGGACTGAGAGGATTTTCTTTGCTCTTTGATTCCTGTGAGTATTATACAGAAAGTTCCATAACATCTTCCTATGACATATCCTCTTCAGATGCACCTTACTTAATCTGCTACTTCTTCATACAGAAACCCATTTTCTCATTGCTCTGCAACATTATTTGCATCAGGGTTACCACTGTTTCCTCCTCCTCCCCCTGCTGTGCAATTTTCAACTGGATTTTTATACTAGTCTCCAACAGAAGGCTGTAGAACATCACCATGTGTCAAATCTACTTCAGAGGCCTCCTATTCCATCTGCTGTACCTTAATCTGGGGACCCATTACATCATGGTAAAACATTGCCTGTGTTGTCTTTTTCTACATTAAAACATCCAGTTTGCAAATAATCCATAGCTTCAGTTATCCATAGCTTCAGTTTCAGTTGTTTAACTTCTTCCTTAACAATCCTCTTTTCTACATTTCCCTTTGTTTTCTTATTCTTTTAGGGAAAATGTTCATATCTAGATGCCTTTGCCTCTATTTCTCTTCAAATATCCAATAACGCCAATGGATCCAAGGAAGGCATGACTCTCCGGGTTAAAAACATAATTTATTGTAGGTTATACGTGCTTTTGCAGCTACTGATGCTTCATCAGATAACAAATACACTGAACCAAAACTGGCTTTTAAGTAGAAAAGTGCAACAGTGTTAAATCACATAACCACAAAATTTAAAGAAATACAGCTAAAATATATGTTATTTAAACAGCACATAAAAACATATACATATAAATGCAACATAAAAAAAACTCTATGAAAATATATACAAAAAATATATATAAAATATGAAAATATATACAAAACTTCCTATAAGCAAGTAAAAATACTGCTCTAGCTAACAAGAAAACAAACATATGTAACTGTAGATGCAAAGGCAAATACACTTCCTACTTTGTTCAAGATATAAAGGTGCTCACAGAATACCCAACAATTATTTCAGATAGTGATTTTGATCTAAAAAAAGAAAAGCACACTATATGTAACCATAAAAAGGGTTCATATAGACTTGTTTACCAGATGTCTTAATAGATATTCCACTATCTATATTTTCCTGTTGTTGTGTTAAGATGGGTATATATTTTTCTGCTCTATTCTCCATTACTTTTTTTTTTAATCTTATCAATGTATTCTGATTTATAACCTCTTTTGAATAACACACTCTTTTACATGTTTTTATGAAATTTCCTTTCATTCATGTGAAGCTGATTTTGTTTACTACCCAGTTTAATTGCAAACTAGACCAGTGGATAGGGAATAGGAAATTTGCATCAAGCCTTCCACCCATGTCCCTTATGGACAGAGTTAACTTATAAATGTCTGACCCTTAATGTCGTATTTGGATACAGGACACCATTTTTCTTTTGCAAAAACTTGGCTAGGCTTAGAAAGGTCCCCTGGATCGTTAGCCTAGTAACATTCTATGTAACTATGAATCTATGAACCTGTACCGAGTTTTGAAATCCTAATACCCTATCCTTGTATGACATGAGTAATATACATTTTATATATACGTATAGTCTAAAATGAATTCCCAAGCAACCATTCCAAAAATGATGCATCTGACCCTGTAGATCCTTTCCATATTATTAGAGTAATTTTTAATGATGTCACCAATAGGTGTTAATGAAGGTAATGTCTTAAACCAACCAACTAAGCAAGTGGCAAAGCTAGATGCCATGTTGGATCCCACTTCAGTAATTTGTTTCTGGGAAAAAAAAATCTTAACACTAGACTCAAAAAGACTGCATGTTAAAATCAGTTAATGCCGACAAAAATTCCTACGATAGACTAGTGTTCTATCCATTTTTAAGCACTGTCTACACACTTTTATTCTGTAAGTTTCCCTGATAGAGATGCACAGAAAATTGATAGTTGTTGATACCCATATGAAAAAATCTTGCCATTGTGACAGTTTCATCTTGTCCATTAGAGAAGTGTCATCTAACAGGTGTATGACATTCCACTGAAATGTCATAACACTGAACCACAAATGATCAAACTCAAATGCTTGATCCTCAACATATCGAAAACAACACACAAAATCAAGCTTTTGTTTTTGTTTTTGGCAGGGATGACAAGCTACCCTGCACCTTCACACCCCCTGTTAAATATCTACACCAACTCTGAGACTGCACTACAGTAGGGAAATGCAAATTTCCTACTCCCCACTGTACCATGATCTCAGCTAAGAAAAGCCAGTCCAGTTCGATTAGCTGATTTTTGATCAGCTGTACCGACTTTTCCTTACTTCAGTAAAATGACAGTTCACTGAAATGTCTGTATCATTATATAACACAGTTTAGTTCAAAGTTCTAACCAAATGTAGGTGAATGTCTAAGAATGTCTAAGAAGTAGCCTCATTCAGAATGACAGAATTTGGCACGGAAAAATAGATCGCTCTTGGTGTTTCAATATCTGGCTGTGAATTTTCAGAAGTGCTTATGCAGTTTTTTTCTTTATCCTCAAAAAGCAAATGCTCATGCGCATTTACCTTTAAATCTATTGCTCATTTGTTTTGCTCAGGAGTCTGAGCCTGCCTGAAAACAGATTGCTTTAAGTATCTATACTGTAAGTGTGTGGACTTACATTATGCTGATAGAGAGAGCAGAAGAAAAAAATTATTTTGAAGTCCATGTTGCATTTCTTTGAGTAAGGGTGATGTCACAGTATATATACATACACACATATATATATATATATATATATATATATATATATATATATATATATATATATATATATATATATATATTCATATATTGAGGTGTGAGGTTTAGGTATATATTTCATACACATTTAATATAACAGCTTGCATCATTGGGCAAGTACTGTTAGACATTTGAAACATAAGTGGAGTGGTGTCAAAGAAATACAGTGGAAGCTATCAACAACATTGTATTTGTTTCCAAGGAAAACTTAAGCCTATCGGTTTAACTTAGCCTCCAATATACCAACCAGTAATGGAACCTCTCATTTTCTTACAGATACGTCACAAACCGAATGTTAATTGGCAGCAGATGGTAGTATCTAACAATGCCACTGGTGTTCAGAAACACAGGCTAAACAGTTATGGCCAGCCCACTCCTGTTTATCACATTTGCATGACAAAGCCCAGAGCATTAACAATTAATAGCCGGGAGAATCAGTGCAAAAGTTGGAACTTATCAAATATGTAGTGGCGCACTGGTGTAGCGGTTAGTGTTGTTGCCTCACAGCAAGTGGTTCTCTGGTTCTCCAGTTCAATACTCAGTTAGGGTGCCTTCTGTGCAGAATCTGCATGTCCTCGCTGAATTTGTGTGGGCTTCCTCCGAGTGCTCCACTTTCCTCCCACATTCCAAAGATATACAGTGTTTCACTCCAGGCCTCTGCTGAAAATGGTCTCTGTCTCAGTCGGACTTTCCCATTAAACAAATGTTAAATAAATAAATATTCCACTTAAGGCTGCAGCATGGTCTGTGGTACGAACATGTACACCTGAGTTGCAGCTGCAGTGGCAAACAAGGAACAGGACTAAACATCATTTGTGTATGCACCTTGTAACAGCTTGGTGCAATCATGCCTGTTTAGAAGTGACAAGTATGAGACATCGTATAGAAGAGTTAAAGGGTCACTACAGTGGTCTTTTCACCTATTTTGTCAAAATTAAAGAGTGAAAATGGGATAATAGGAAAGTAATGTGATACAGGGAGCCAAGCAGAGGGTAGGGAATAAAGCAGAAACCCAAGGAATGACCATGATGCAGGTGGGCAAGAAAGGGGCATTGTTATTTCATTATATATATATATATATATATATATATATATATATATATATATATATATATATATATCTTAGAAAAAGATAAGCGGAGGAAGTAAGGCAAGCAAATGGAAGATGAAATGGTTAGGTCTGGTATCACAAGCAAACAGAGAAGACGGGCAAAAATGACAGAGGAGGTGCTGATGCATTGAGAGTGGGGAAGCATAATGTAGAAGGAGACATCAGACCAGCAGAGGGCGAACAATGGTACTTAGGAGGACTGGGCAGCAAACAAGGGTTGAGATAGACACAAGAAGGAGAGGAACACCATGATGGGGGATAGGGTGAGAATGGGGAGCAATACCAACACACCCAATGTGGACCCAGTGGGAGATCCGAGTCCACCCAGGGGACCCTCATTAGCAGACCCTTGCTCAGATGCTCACATGTTGATGGCAGGACAGGACAGGGTCATTACTCTGTAACAGCATAAGGAGTCGCTCTCGGCAGTTAAAGCAAGTCTATATATGCTAGTGCACCAGCTCCCCATAAACCTGGCTAGTTCACTATGGCAGACCACAGGGCTCTCACTCCTGGGAGCACCACCATGTAACCATGGCAGATCCCAACTATGAAGCCTCACCAAGGATAGGGTCCATGAGTCTACCAGCATCCATCTGCCCAGGTGTTGCATGTTTGATGGCCATGGCAGCTTGTTGGGGGGATGTCTGAGGTGCTGCTGGATTTTGGGAGCTGGTGGATGAGGGTGAGGTCACAGGCTTTGCTCTGGATCTGGCTGCTTTAAAAAAAGAAAGAGAAATGCATATAAACAAAACAAACAGGAAAAAAGTCATAAACAGAAAGGATAATGACAAAGTTGGTGGGGGAGAGAAAGGCAAAAATGCAACTACAGTCATAAAGATAGATAGATAGATAGATAGATAGATAGATAGATAGATAGATAGATAGATAGACAGACAGATAGATAGATAGATAGATAGATATATAGATAGATATATAGATATATATATATATATATATATATATATATATATATATATATATATATATATATAGATATAGATATATAATGTGCTGCCCTGACTTACAAAAGCTTTTTGTTAATTGTAATTGTAGACATTTTTTATTCACCTTGGCAGTTCTCTACATTTATTCTGGTTAGTGTTTACATTCCACCTAAAGCCTGTGTGAGTGCAGTGCTACAAAAACTGTCTGATCAGATAAGGTGCACAGAGCAAAATTATCAGCACTCCCTTCTGATTATTCTAGGGGATTTTAATAAGGCAAACCTCAGCCATGAACTTCTGAAACCCAAAACGGTTCAATAATTGATTGGATTTTGTTCTTCTATCCTAACAATTTCTCTCAATTCAAAACATTTCCAGCCTCTACTAGTTATCACCACCCCATCTGTACAACTAGACTTATTTCACATTTACATAGACAGCACACCTACAAGACAGTACGAAACCTGTCCAACTCTGACTAGCAGGCCTTTACAAATCTACTAAACTCAATCAATTGGTCCTTCCTTAAATACTTACCACTGGCTGATTTAGTTGAATAGTTTAATTTTACAGTCCTAAACACTTTAGACTGTGTAGCTCCCACCAAAAGGAAAAGAGTCAAAACCAGCTATTCACCTTGGCTTTCTGTCTATACCAGATCAGTCATGCAAGAAAGAGGCAAGGTCTGGACAACTTACCTAAAACATAGGAGTCACAATAATTTATAGCATTTCAAAGCACTGCGTAACCTTGTAAAGAAACAGGTTAATTTAGACAAAAACAATCCTATGCAAAGCCACAAAATCAGCACAAATCCAGTCTAAAAACTTTCTGGTACACTGTCAAAAAATATCTTAAACCCAGGAAGTCAGTCCTCCCTCCAATCCTCCTGTGATAGCAGCTCCCCTGACATAGCAAGTCAGTTTAACTCTTACTTCATTGATAGCATAGTTTCCATCACTAATAAATTCCCTCCATCTCCCTCTGCCCTCTCTCAGCCTCCTATTACCTGTCACTCCACATTCTCCCTTCAAACAGTTCCTGCTTCCTTCATCAAACCCCTCCTGTGCAACTTCAATCCATGTTCTCCCTCTGCAGACAATCTTTCTAACAAATTCCTAAAAACGGCGGCTGCTGACCCAATTGCCTACCCATTCTCAATAATCATTAATAGAGCCATTGAGGAGACTTATGTCCCCTCCCTGTGGAAAAAATCCTTCATCCTTCCTCTCCACAAAGGTGGGACAACCACAGAAATATCTAACTATAGGCCAATTGCTATTATTTTACCATTATCAAAAATTGTAGAAAAATGTATCCATAACCAACTTTCTCAATGCCTACTTGACAATAATCTTCTGTCTCCCACCCAACATGGATTCAGACCAGTACACAGCATTATCACTGCTCTACTATCCTTTATTGATGCTGTCAACAAAGCTCGTGACTCAGATAACTTTGTCTCTTCTCTGTTCTTAGATCTATCTAAAGCCTTTGATATTGTCTCCCACCTCCAACTCTTATCTCAACTATCTCTTTTGGGCTTAACCAAAACATCCTTACAATAGTTCACTGGCTATCTCTCTAACAGATAATCTGTTAAATGCAACGCTAACTTCTCTCCTCACTTACCTGTTAACACTGGGGTACCTCAAGGCTGAACACTAGGTCCACTTCTCTTCAATATTTTATTAACCATCTTAAAACTGCCACCAAACAAGCCACCTTAATTCAATATGCTGATGACTCAGTATTAACCTGCTTTGCCAGGACTCCTTCATATCTACAGAATTTATCTCAAGAAGCGCTATGTATCTGACTCACAGCTAATACCTAACCATAAAAAACCCAACTAATGCTATTTCATCCCTCTAAGACTACTGACCCAATTACATCATTTAAAATAACATCCTTCATAAATACCCCATCACACCCTTTGCTCAAACTAAATTACTAGATGTAATCATTGATCACAATATGAAATTCAACAAACATGTAGCTCAAACCATCACCAAGGTTCACAAAAAGCTAAGTGCCCTCTATAGATGCAAAAATTACCTAACCTCTGAAAGTAAAGTCACCATTGCATGAACCCACCTATTCTACACAGTATGTAAAATAAAACTGAAGAGGACCAACATGGCTGGGTACGAAAAAACTTAATAAAATAAACATATCAAAGAGTTAGTGCTTTCACAACCTCATGGTCGCTTCTTCAGACTGAAATGCACTGAAACAGTTCACTACTCCTTTTTTAAAATAGTTCTCTAAACCAATCAGAAAAGACTAATTCACTCATCAATCAAAATTTAAAAGCATATACACATATTTCCAACATACAGTAAAAAAATATCATAAAAAATACAATTAACTGACTGTTATTGAGGCTTCATTACATCAAATACTGAAGCTCTACAAAAGCACATTAATTCAGTGGGGGAGTGTGTGTGCATGTAACAGGTTTAATGGAAACGGCTTCATTAATACTTGGTAATTTATCAACATTAAAATACACTAGCCACCTGAGTTCAGCTAATTCAGTCTTAATTTTAATATCCCCTTTCCTGTAACTTTCTCTAACAATTTCCAAGACTAGGAACCTAAACTCATGTTGTGCACCACATTCATCAGTATGCTTTGCTAATGCATTACTTTGTTTATTGTTCCTGATATCTCTCAGGTGCTCCATTATATGATCTTTAAGGGGTTGGTTCATCTTACCTATGTAAAAAACCTTACAATCTAAACAGAAATTTGATGTAATGAAGCTTCAATAACAGCCAGTTAATTGTATTCCTTATGATATTTTTTACTGTATGTTGGAAATATGTGTATATGCTTTTAAATTTTAATTGATGAGTGACTTTGGTGGTCATGAAGACCTTTGAGAGGCTGGTGTTAGCTCACTTGAAGAATATTACAGCTCCCTTGTTGGACCCCCATGAGCTCACTTATTGAGAGAACCGATTAGTGGATGTTGCAGTTAATATCGGTCTGCACTATATCTTGCAACATCTTGACAACCCAGGGACATATACAAGGATTCTTTTTGTGGACTCCAGATCTGCATTTAATACAATAATTCCATTCACTCAGCTTTCCATTCCTCTCTCCAACTGTCAACAGATCACCAATTTTCTGACCATAGGAAACAGCAGGGGAAACTGAGGAAATTTACATCTAGCTATCGCACGATCAATACGGGTGCCCCCGAGGGATGTGTGCTCTCCCCACTGCTATTCTCCTTCTACCGTAATGACTGCACCTCAAACTTCTTAAATATGTGGATGATAGAACCATTATTTGGCTCATCAGGAACCATGATTAGTTTGCATACAGACGGGAAGTTGAGCAGCTGGTCCTTTGGTCTAGTCAGAATAATCTGGAGCTGACTACGCTTAAAACTGTGGAGATGATAGTGGACTTTAGGACTGGTACTACAATATTATCCCCCACCCTTTTATACTTAATACTGCTGCTTCAGTTGTGGAATTCTTCAAGTTTTTGGGATCTGTAATCTCCCAGGACTTGAAGTGGGAGACCAATGTAGGGTCCATCATAAAAAAGACACAACAGCGAATGTTCTTTCTGCAACAGCTGAAGAAGTTCAACCTCCCACAGAAGGTGCGATCATCCTGTTGTGCGACCTATATTGCCAAAATACGGAGAACATCAAGGGATCAAATGTCGAAAATGGTTTGCTGGAAAGCCATTTCTGACTTTTGATCTGTGTGTTTGAATGGCAAAAAAGCATTCGCTTATTTGCCATTCAAACGCATGTTGAATTGGTGTTGTCGTTTTGATCCAGTAGTCATTCAGTCTGTTCTCTGATCATCAGTAACAGCGTGATTTGGATCTCTGTCTAACCATGACAAAAATAGGTTACATCAAGCAGTCAGGTTTGCCAAAATTATCATTGTTGCTTGTTTGCCGTTCTTGCAGCACCTGCACTATTCCAGAGTCATGAAACAGGCAGGAAAACTCATCACTGACCCTTCACATCCAGGCCACCATCTTTTTGATCTATTACCATCGGCCAGACGTTATAAATTAATACACACCAAAAAAATCAGATATAAGGACAGTATTTTCCCACAGGCCATCAAGTTTATAAATGATTAATTTAGCTTATTAGGTTGGGTATTCTTTTTCCCAAGTCTCCAAGGGTTTTGCAATATTGTTTACTTATTGCTAATACTTGTTTCTTTCAGAGTTTATTTCACTATTTCTTGCACTGAGTTGCACTTTGTACTTATACATATATGTATATTCACATTTTTTTTCTTGTTTTTAATAGTTATATGTCTGTTGTTTATGTAATTTGTATTTGGAGAGTCATTGAAACTGGAGTCAAATTCCCTGTATGTGGGCATAGTTTACCAATAAACGTGATTCTGATTTTGATAAACCATTAATGTATACTATGTATGAAAAAAATACATTTGGAAAACCTGGCATCCATCAGGAGTGTAACTTACATAAACATGTCAGGGGTGTAACTTACATAAACATGTCAGGGGTGTAACTTACACAAACATGGAGATAACTATCACTTGATAACCTAAACCCTACTTTCCCTGTAATGTAATTTATGTGGGACACAAATGGTAAGAAAGTACCTGCTGTGTAATTTGAACCTAGGACACAGAGGGTAAAAGACATTAAAGCCAAGGGTACTATCTGTTAAACGATCATGTCCACAGCACCACAAATTTTCAGAAAATAGATAAAACCATAATGTGTCTGTGATGTCAAAGGTCTGCTTCACACTGAAAGGAGTGCACACAGATTCATATACTATATCTATATATATCTCTATCTATCTATCTATCTATCTATCTATCTATCTATCTATCTATCTATCTATCTATCATCTATCTCTCTATCTATCTATCTATCTATCTATCTATCTATCTATCTATCTGTCTATCTATATACATATTTTGGAGGAATGTTCCTCTTTTAAGGCCTGATTTACCCCCAACACATTATACTTATACTGGGAGATTTGTCCCTATTTTCATGTTTGATTTATCCCTTCACACAGTTTGTTGAATGCCCCTTCACACATGATTGGCGAAGCTGTCTAGTACACAGAAAACCACGCTACATCCCAACCTACTAACGGCACCAAAAAATACAAGAAAGAGGACACACATTCATACCTCCTTTTTTTAGAAACAAAAATAAATGACGTGTGGTAGAATTTTGCAATGCAGTTTATTAAAATCTATAGGTTTTACACTGCTTATATTTTCCATCATTTTTGTCACTGGTTTTTAAACATTTTTCTAAGCAGGATCTCACAGTTATACTGGAAGCAGAAAGATCTGTATGCTATTTGGTATTCAGATTTTATAAACATTAGATATCCAGATTTTTGGCTGGATGTACCTACTTTTCAAGGACCTTTATTCCTGTTTCCATTGTCTGCAAGTTGAGAGGTATGGTATACACTGCTGGTAAAATAACTGCAAAGCTCTGTTTTCAAAATAGCTCCAGCTAAAATTCAGATGAATGATTAGTACAGACTAATTTCTAAGATACAGTATCAGTTAACACCATAGTCGTATGAGACAAACATGATCTCACAAGCTGATGGAATTAACAGTGGTTTAATGCCAGATTAACCTTAAATCACTCAATGAAAGCCACTGTGACAGCTCCATTAGCAGTTGGTAGGAATTTGTAAGCATGCAACTCTATCAGCTGCATATTATTCTTTTTTTTGGCATTTCTTATGCTCCCTTGTCTTGCAAGACCATCTGACCCTCGGGATCTGCAAAAAATAATTAGAGTCTCGATTAACTGACATAGACTGAATTTACTCCAAATGTCTAAAACCTTATGAGGTCACAACTCAAAGAAAGCATACTTCCAAAGTCATAAAACATACAAAAATATTTGTGCAGGGGGACAAACTCCTTGCAACTCTAAAATGAGGGCAAGCCCCTACACCTGTTAACTACATATCTGTATGGGTTGCACACATTTGGTTGTAAAGTTAGTTTGCTGAAAGGGGAATTGTCAGCGTTTTGGTCAATCCCCCCTTTGTCAAGCACTTTGGGAGTGTCTGGTGTGAATTTCAGTGCAAGATCACTGAATAGCAGCATAAGGAACTTTCTCTTTTTCTCATTGTTGTATGATCTCAGAGGTGTGCGTGTGTGTGTGTGTGTGTGTGTGTGTGTGTGTGTGTGTGTGTGTGTGTGTGTGTGTGTGTGTGTGTGTGTGTGTGTGTATCTTGACATTTTGTGAGATGTACCCCCTATTTTTTTGGGGGGGGTGCAGTGTTCAGTGATACATTCCATCAGTATTTATACAGGATGGAATATACCTCAACTGTTTGCTGTATGAAAGGTAATATATACCTATATGTACATCTATTTGTCTGAGTATAGTACAATGTGACTAATATTTTCTACTGCCTCTTGACCTTCCTCACTTTCCTGTCTTCCTTTATGCAGATGGTAATCTACAGATCACATGAATTCCATTCTGTTATCCAAACCCATCTCTAGTCTGGTGTACATCTACTCCAGCAGTGGTTTATAGAATATAACCCACTGATATCCCTGTAAAAGAACAAATCTATGCTTTTTGGAACATCCCACAGACTCATTTTACCATAACAAACTTCGTCTCCATTTCCAACTTTAACAAATCTATTATTGAATCCACTACCTCACTCAAGTATCTTGGCTGAATCAACATCTTAGCTTCCACTTCTGTATTGAAACAACCTACTCAAAAAACAAAGCCATGCTTTTAGGGTGAAAAAACCTTTCCCTTCCTATCCACCTCAGTTGTTCATGAGGATATTTTTCATCAGAGCTTGAATATGGTCTTCCTGCCATCGGTTTTGCCTGCAAATCAAACACCTGCACTTTTCAGATAATTTTTAACTCCATTTTTGTTTCATTACCAAATGCTCCCCCTCCCGAGAGGAATATTGCTTTATACGTCATAAAGCAAGATGTTTCCTCATCAAACAAAGAGCTTACCTCTTCAGTAGATAGTTTTTAAGTTACTTTGCCTAGAATCTTATACCCCTATTTCTGTGAAACTCCATGAAAAAACTCTTCATACAATTTTCATCACCACTCGTGAATTGCACCCCCACTCCAAGATCGTCCCTTCACTCCATCAGATATACTTTCAAAATTCTTGCTCCCCTCTCTCCAGAAATCTTTACCATCACTCCTCAAAGAAAATTCGAATTTATCAGTGTATGGGGTAGTCGAACATGCTTATGTGAATGCAGTAGTGCATTCGCATAAGTGTGTTCGACAAACTGTACTGAGATTGTGGTACAGTGAGGATTGGAAATTCATCCATATCCCCACTGTAGTGTGATCTCGGAGTTGGAATATATTATTAGCAGGGGGGTGTGGAGGGTGCAGCCCCACACAGGGAGGGTGCAGGGGGGTTTACCCCCCTGCAAAAATGTGGTATGTCATATAGGAATTTGATTTACATCAGCTCCTATATGGATATCACATGATGATTTTGGTGACAATGTCGACTCAAATGTGTCGAGGTTCCGGGTATGGCGGTTTACTTCGATATTGTGAACAAATTATGTTTAGCCTTTTGCAATATTGATAGTAAACCTCAGGAATTACCTTAAAATCCACCTTCATCTTCTGATCAAACGGTTTTGCCTTCAAAAAGAACTCATCACCTAACTCTCCCAACCTTTCTCATTTGTATCCTTCCAGCTTCACCTGCTGACTTAGTACCCTGAAACATTTCTCAGTTTTAAATTCAGTTTCGATAGAGCTTAACCACATGCACTCAGAAGGAGTTGTACATACTGCTGTTGACTTGCATGTTGTACTGTTGTATATATTGTTTACTTAAATTTATGTTCTTAGTTATAAGCTCTGCTTAGTTATATGCATGTGAATGTTTTTTCAACTTTGCAGTTCCTGTAAATGGTCACTTGTGATTAGTGCACGACCTCAGTAAACAATTACAAAAGAACAAATAAATAGACAAAATAATGAAAATATGTTTGTGGGTCCAATAGTTCAGTTCTATTTATGTTCAGTTTAAAAATGCTTCTGGTTTACATGATATATTTTTCTCAGTTAAATTGATTAAAATTATTGTAAAGAATATACTAGGTCATGAATACAATGAAGTTATGCATAATTTCAGAAGTAATACATTGTGTACATGTATGCGCCGGTATACATGTGTATGCATGTGTGCATGTGTGTGTTTGCTTGTGTATATCTGTGTGCCTGTTTGCATGTGTGTGTGTGTGTGTGTGTGTGTGTGTGTGTGTGTGTGTGTGTGTGTGTGTGTGTGTGTGTGTGTGTGTGTGTGTGTGTGTGTGTGTGTGTGTGTGTGTGTGTGTGTGTGTGTGTGTATGTGTGTGTGTGTGTGTGTGTGTGTGTCTGGGTGCTGGTATTACATGCCTACCTCAAGAACCTCACATGGCTGATCCTAAAGTATCTTACTATGAAGAACAAGATGAATCAAAGAACCAGAGAAGCACAATAAACGATTGGTGAGAGGTTAAATATATAAAAGCCATGCAAAGGTGCTGTGCCCACTGTATGTATGAATGAGGATGAATGTTTGTGGTCACACTAACAGAATTGCTAAAGAATGGTCAGGGTTGCCACAGAATTAGCAAATTTATATCTGCAGTTTTTTTTTTATTGTTGCTGCCATGTGTGACTGTGTACATATTCACTCCAAGAGGTGCCATGTCATCACACCATGATTAATTTTTCATCCACTCCACAGCACTGACATTGTGGACTGGTAAGTGCAAGAAATCATAGTCATGTGTTGGCCTCATATGCAGCCTTGTGGGAGTTGTAGAGTACAGTGAATATAAAGGCATGTGTGTTGTTATGCATATTAGCTACTGGGACCTATCAGTGACCTACCAAGGACACAGTAGGGGTATCTCAGGAATCTCCCTTGAAAATACTTCATAATTTCAGGATGCCATGCTTCAGAATGAGGAAAGCATATGTGGTTCTTGCAAAACGCAGAGGAGACTGCCAACACAATGCTGAATTTCTGCAATATAGCCCATTTTCCGTGTTTGTGTGTGTGTGTGTGTGTGTGTGTGTGTGTGTGTGTGTGTGTGTGTGTGTGTGTGTGTGTGTGTGTGTGTGTGTGTGTGTTTGTCTATTTGGACATAACCTCAACAGTAGTTACAGTACTGGGGTTCAATGCTCTAGATGAGTCCAGAGTATGGATGGAGGCGGTTTGAGCATCCTGTGTATCCAAACACATTTGAGAGCTGTTTCTACCATAAGTTGCTCTAGTTGTCCCATGACCCTGGCTAGATAGTGGCATGCTAAATGACCAATATCGATGTCTGCTACAGGATGTGCCACTGCCATGACTGCCATGATTGTGGGGATATCCTTTTCTGGGCATCGACTCCTCTGCAACGGATGCAGCTGTGGAAGTGCTAGCACTGTCAGAGCATGATCTAGGTCATCCATGCCCACAATAACTGCCATCTGTGGAGGTAGTGATGGAACAACTCATGGATTGTGCCCTCCCTGTGGCAAGTGAGCTTCAGAGGACATGGCAAATTCCAGTATATGATTTGGTGTATCAAAACTGTTATACAAATAAGACATACACTACCATGAGGTATCTGTTACTGTCTTAGCAATTCCATCCCACCTGTGTTAGTACTAGTCTGTGCCTCCACATATGGGACATGCACTCCCACAGGTCATCTGCCACGCTCTTACTAATCCTGTCACAGCTGTGGTGGTACTAGCCTGTGCCTCCACATATGGGGCATGCACTTCCACAGGTCATCTGTCACTCTCTTACTAATTCCATCACAACTGTGGTGGTACGAGCCTTTGCCTCCACGATGGCCCTGTACATACACTGGATTGCAGCCACTGACACACTTCCCTGACATTTAGTGTCCCTAGTTACCTCTGTTCTATATGTGGTGTGTGTCTCCTTGGTGTCCATTGGCATAGAGGATGTGTCCTTGGTATGTTTAGGCAATTCAGTGGTTCCATTCCCTGTGCCCAATACACATTCACTGTACTTCCTGACTGTACCAACTTATCTTCACCATCATCCCTCTTCAGAGGTTACCAGCCCCCCCCACTCCCAACATCAGGTGTGGCAATTCTAAAATGTTGCACGAAGAATCACCTGGGAATACACCAACACATGATATCCTGTGTAAGTATGATACAGCACCAGATGTATACTAAAGGGGAGCTAAACTCACTGCCAGCATTATATTAAGACATATTAAAAATTACAAAGTAAGTGTTTCAATTGCATACCTTGTACAGATGGCCATGTAGTGGTAATACTTGATATTCCTGTATACCATAAATCATACAGCTTTATTAAGTTAAGCAATGTCTAAGGGGTTAACAGGACTTATGGGTAGTCTAACACAGAAGTGGTCTACATACTTGACGCATCTCCAGTAGATCTTAGTGCCCACTCAAGCTCTTCCCCAACATCCAGCACCACACTGTGGGACCATGTGGAGGTATCACTGCTGCTGACTGTTATTCTAACAACATTCTAAGTGTATAATAGCAATATTTATAATCCGTCCCTATTTTTGGGTCTTTGTCCCCCCATTACCCCATTATTTAAGGCTTTGTCCAGATTTTTTGTGTTAGGAAGTTGATAGTTATGGATGCCAGTATTATATTATTAAAATGTAGAAATCCCAATCTCTTGGGCTAATGGGAGGCTAAGAAGAGGGGGCAGCCACCACCTATGTACTGTAAATAAGCCATCAGGCTTAAACCTCCACATGCAAACTGCCACTGATTGCCATGCAATGTCTAACTGGCTCACATTTCCTTCACCACAGCCCCTGGACAGATTGAAGAAAATGCACAGCTGCACAGGAGGACACTTGACCCCCTCAGACAACACTTGTATGAGTATACCTGTTGCAGATAGTGCAGCTTGACATGTTAGCAAGCTGTACAGGTGTTTTCCCAGAGCTATCCAGGAACCAAACGACAGTTATTTCCAATAGTAAACACAGCTCACAGATAGTTTTGTTAGCCTGACGGTAACAGGAATACCAAACAGTTTATTGATGTACAAGAAACATTAAGTTAAGTGACTTAAACAGATGAAAGCGCTTAACTTAATGTTTCTTGTACATCAATAAACTGTTTATATTCCTGTTCGAGCCGTGGAGATTTTGTTGGGCTATCTGTGAGCTGTGTTTTCCCAGAGCTACTACATTATCAAATGTACAGAGCAGTATTGAATTGTTAGATACATATGAGTTGCCAGTAGTGCATTAGACTGTACAGAAATTGTAACCATACAAGCAAGGTATGTGTCAGGTTGCTTAGGACCCATCTCACAATGGTTTAAAGGATGTGTTAATAGCTTATGTTGGGATATAACTGCTCATTTAAAAAGTGATCTGCAGAAAGGGAGATGAGTGATTCACCTTGCTATATACATTACTGATACTTAGGTGGTATGCTCTGTACTGAATGACAGTGGTATAGGGTTCATTACAGAGATGTCAGTGGTTGCAGGCTATCAGCTAATAATACATGTAGCTCAACATGTTGAGGTGTTGTGTAGCAGTGAGTTCGTTTCCCCCTTGTTGGACTTTTTCTTCTGAAAGAGTGTGATACAAACCATTACTGTGCATTTCTTGAACCCTTTTCTGGGACTTCTGATATAGCTCAGCAAGTAAATTAATTACTTTTAAAGTTGCAGATAGTAATGGTTGAAGGTTCAAGTCCCCTGGATACTGGCTCATCATTGTTATAGTGAGTTGATTGTTTCATGGCCTTTGTAGTACGGTCCACTGATATTAATCATTCTCAGACATTTTTCCTCAAATTTTTCACTGTATTTATACTTCTCACTTCCTCACCCACTTTCTTACTATCCTTTCTATTGTATACATTTTTATTTATTTATTTATTTTAATTTGTTTAATGTGGCAGATAACATTGGACCTATTTCAGTCATAGCCCAAGGGTAAACACAACAGATACACAGCATTATATACAGAGTGAAAGACAAAATGCATTATATACATGTATTATATACAAAGTGAGTATGAAGAGTTTGTTTAAGGATATAAAAACAATAGATACATTACTTTATATAGACAGTGACTGATGAACACACAACACATACAAGCATTATATGTACTGAGTGGATATCGGAGTTGGCATGCTAAAAGAATTGCAATAAAAAATGAAGTCAGAGCAAGCTCTACAGAGAGAAGCAGGGTATGAACAGGTTACGTTATATGACTAGAGAGACAACGGCTGCATTTTCCAGAGTTTTGTGATGTGCTAATAGTTCTGATCAGAAAATGAGGTAAGAAGAATGATCTTGAATATAGAAGGGAGAAATTCTCACAGTCTTTAAGAGAATGTTTACAGTAGCTGAAAGGTTAAGAACTAGGTGTTACTCTCTATACAACAGCACTTACGCATGTGCTTGAAATTGAAGAATGATTTAGATACAAAATGCAGATTAAAAACGCTTTATATATACTGCCTGTTTATATATTATTGTATAGACCAGAGCTTATAGAACAACTTTAGAAAGATGTGGGGTTTTTTGACTATATATTAAGTTGAAAAATTATTTATTGAACATTCCCAACATTTATTTTTTAATTTATTCCAAAAATTCATAAAAAATTCCATTCCTCTCCAGGTAAGCTGATAATTTCTACTCTTAGCACTTTCTTATATGACATGGCAGCACTGGTTGAAGCTTTATTTAAACTTTTAATTTCTCTGGTTCCTTTAGTAGTCAGTGATACACAAGATTTCTTATGTTGAGTCACTTTCATTATATGACGGTATACATTTTATTTTGGGGTAAAGACATAAACAAATTACATATACCAGTTCAGCATCATTTTATTATGCACATAGTATCAAAATTATTCCATGAAGGTCCTAAACTTGTCCTTATTATCTTACATTTGCACTTTTGTTTAACATATAATTATTTTCTTTTTGATGGACACTTTTTACCTTCAATTATAAGGCCAGACATTAGAGTTTCACACTTCTTATTTTTCCAAAAATACATATCAGTGTTGTTCTGTTAACTTTTTTGGAGTAATCTTTAAAAACTATCCATAATTTTGGGCATTTGTCCATGCATTACTTTGACTATGTCATAACTTCTTGAGCAAATAAGTTAAAGGGTATGAAATGAACTGTAACATTTAGAGATGTCATTTGATTTGTTAAAACATTTAGTTTTAAAATCCATCAGACTGCCATGCATTTTTATTCTTCTTGACAGAATGGGTATAGTATTTCTTTATCTGTTACTTTAATAATGCTATACATGCCCGTACCATTTCTAAACAACTTTGTTTCTTATTGCATTGTGACATGTTGAGGAAATTAGCACTTAAATACATTCATTTATTCTTTGATTACCCACTTTATCCATTTCAGGATCATGAGGCGGCCAAAGGTAGAGTGGCACAGTGGATAGCATTGTCACCTCAAAGCAAAAGGTTCCCTGGTTTATTTCTCAGCTAGAGTGCCTTCTGTGTAGAGTCTGCATGTTTTCTCTGTGTTCACATGCATTTTCTACGGGTTCTATAATTTCCTACCACAATTCAAAGACATGCAGTAGGTGGCTTGGGCACTCTAAATTGTCCATAGATGTGAGTGTGTGGTGTGTAAGAACTACAATGGCAGGGCTAGCCACCTGGTGGTGTAAAGATTGGCTCTAGATGATTGCTATTGTTTAAGTTACACCCTAGCCCCATGTGCAAAAAATGGGAAATGGATGGCTGGAGGGAGCCAGAGATTATCCTGGCACAGTCTTATCTCAGGATGTACACACACACACACACACACACACACACACACACACACACACACACACACACACACACACACACACACACACACACACACTGACTCATAAAGACACACATAAGACAGAGACATAGAGGCAATTTGGAGGATCCTAAATTCACCTATGTTATATTTTTGAGATTTGGAAAAAAATGGGTCACACCTCCAGAGAACCAGGCAGTATGAGGCAGCAATGATAACTGCTACAATTTAAAAAAAATAATAATAATTTAATTGTGCTGTAGGACAGTGAAGTGGGTTCCACAGCTGATGCCTTCTAAAGTGCCATTTGTAACACTCCCAGTGATAATTCAAATTTTATTTGACATTAAGCATAGAGTAGCAAGCTGCTAGTGGTGAATTTACCTGTTTTGTGTGACTTAACAGTTAAGAAGGACTGTGAGACAGATATCAATCAGGAGAAAAGAAATGTCATAATAGATATGTGTCTTTCATAAAATGGATTAGTGTAATTTGAGGCTAATCATGGGGTCATTAGACAGGCTGGTGGAATGAATGCCCCCATCAGGCCTTTACTCACTACTGAAAAAGAACTGACAGGTACCCAGCCTCAAATCTTTATTATTACTTTTTTAGTGAAACAGACTACAGGACTACTCACTTCTTTATGATGGAGTTTCTTAGGTATATATTTCCTCAGTCTATCTAATATGAAACAGCCTGGTGAGCAGGAAGTATGAAGCATGGGAATAACATGGCAGTTTGTCTTATTATCAGAATGTTTCAATATCTGTTTAATTACTTAAAGTGCATATTGTTGTTTAAAAAAAGTTATGTCCTGTACTACATTAGGTTATAAAATGTTTATAGAGTATTATAATGGATTATTATGTATACTTTAAAATTCAGTAGATAACTTTATTTAAAACTGAGCAGAAAGGAAGTCTTCCAGTTTTTAGAATGGATACAAGCTGCATTAAGGAAGCATGAATGAATTTAATATTACAATAGATATTTAGTCTTCATTGGTGCAAAACTACCCTATGGCCCACTCAGTTTGCTGAGTCCTCTCTCTCTTAGTTAAGCAATACTGAGCCCTTTCTCTCTTACTTAAGCAATAAAGGATTAACTATACTGAATATCCTTAATATTTAAGACTGGCAGTTAGTGCAGGTAATTAAGACTATGTGTGATTAACAAATATCATATGTCATCCCAGAGTTTGATTCTGACAGCCGTCATTTGCTTATTGTTTGACTCAGAGCAACTCATTTCATGAGAGAGAGCTACTGAGTCAACCCTTAAAACAAGGCTTTTGCATGTAAACTTTACAGATTAATAAATGAATGGGAAAACAACTAAGTACTTCTTTTTTACGATCTTCCATAATTGTTGTATTCCTACAATATGCATTTAAGTCCTACAAATGATTTTGAACCTTTTCCCCTCTGGGAGGTTGTTTTACATATATGCTATTATTATTCTCCATTTTATAAATCACAGCCCACATTCAATATATATATTGTTCTCCCTCGCTGAGCTTGGGCTCACTCTGCTCCCATGCCCTACACACACACACACACACACACACACACACACACACACATATATATATATATATATGCATAGGTTCCATACAAAAAGGATCTTGGACCTCAAACTTCTTAGTTACCAGAAAAGGCTTGAATCACTGTCCCTATACTCTGTGTCATATAAGCTCTTGAGGAGAGGCCTGTGTATTTTCATTACCTTAGGGATACCCTCATCTGTGACCTCCTCTTTCTCACTATATCAAATACTAGAACAAGAGATAACAATTTCTATCATGTACTATATAAAACTTAAGGGAGAGATAGGTTCATTTGCCAGTCCCTAACCTTGTTTTGGAAAACTCTGTTCTTGCAAGTCAAGCAGTCTGAGTCTGTGTCAGTCTTCAGACATAGCTTAGACAAATGGATGGGTGCACTAAAAAATACCATGGGATTTACAGGCCTTGCCCTTTTTGATGAACTTGGTAGACCTTGGTGATGGTTGTTGGCAAGAAGCACAGGGCCTCTGGTCAAATAGTCTTGTATTTCTATTGACTCCTTTCATTCATGTAACATATACAGCTATCTAGCTGGATTTTGGTATCCGCAATGATAATATCACTGGGATTCCTGACATTTTGTGCCAGGCTTACAATCAAAGACCCCAGCATTCTGTCAGTGCAGACTCGCCACAGAATTAGTGATAAAGCCCTACATGTGCCAAACCCTGATTCTGCACTCCAACAACTGTTCTTGGCTTAATGTCAAAGACCTCAGCATCCTGTCAGTGCTGACTCATCATGGAATTAGTGATAATGCACTGTATTTATATTTCTACCTATATTGCATATCCATTTTTATTCCACTGATACCACAGTCAGCTATACCACATTGCTGGTAATCCCTTCTCTTCTGCCCCCCTTTATTTAACATTCTCTTTTTGGCCTGTTAGACTTGGCTAAACTTTTGCCTAAAGTAAATATCTCTCTTGATTAATAAACTTGCTACCCAGATAACTGCGGACAACCTCCACTGTATTTTACCCAACAGATCTCAACTCAATATCAGATGTTTCTCAAACACACTGTCAGCACAAAAAGTAAGTGTACAAACTTAGTAAAAGATTAATTGGTTCAACTTAATGAAAAAATCATTGATTTAACTGCTTACTGATTGTTTCTGAAGATGGCCATGAACTAGGAGGTGGTTCAGCCCACTCTGTTCTCCCTCGCTGAGCTTTGGCTCAGTCTGCTCCCATGCCCTACCCACATTCCCACCCACCCCTCTTTCCTTACAATTTTACCCTTTAAACCATACTCACCACTCTACATCGACCATTTGCTATGTTCTGTCAATTAAGCATTACAAACTCTCTCACCCAAGCCTCAACTCCACATCCTTCTCAAACCACTACCTAAACTATCAAGCCTTAAATTAACTGCTTAAAAAAAACTAGCTATACAGCTATAGATTATTCACCACAACTTAGAGTACTCAAACACTTATTCTTATCAATAAGCAGTATAGTCACCTTAACTCCTACAACTGTAATCTCATTTTATTCTCTAGCCTAAACAACAAAGCAGCACCATGATCGTCTCTCACATTCTCACACTTGCAACTCTTACTTTACTTACACATATTACCATACTAAGCCAATATCAGTTCCTCACCACATCACAACTAGTGCGCATGCTATAACATCTACTTCACTCAAACACTGCATATACCAAGCTCTCTTTCATATACCAACTTATCACCACATTGTATTAAAAAAAAACTTTGCTAGAATCTCCTTGTGTTATGACTGAGTGTGCTTCTCAGCTGATAAGTATATTTTTTGGCACTCTTTAACTGTTCAGAGTTGAATAAAACAATAACTGAATTCAGTTCAGAAAACACCTTGAATAAATTGCATTTATTTAAACTGTATTTGCTTTAATACTGCTACGCACTCAAGTGTGCTAGCTTGCACTGTACCTGAATTGTTTTTAGTGCTGTTTTAGCTGCTTTTCTGTAAAAAAAAATAAGATTGTTTCCTGCTTTTCCTGAATTAGTCTAGTCCAGATACAGATTTGCTGTATCCAGGACTATTTGTACGCTTCTGAGCCCCCCAAGCCTTTCTGTGTTGGAAGGAATCCTTCTAGCTTATCAGTGGGAGTGGTAACACTAAGTAGCCTATCTACCAAAAGAGGAGTGGTTTCTGGCCCAGAAATTAAAGTTTATTGGCCGTTTAGGCAGTTTTTCCATCTCTTTCAACTTTCTGGTTTAAATACCTGCTTTTGTACTTGTTTCCCACCTTTCCTGTAACTAGTCTAGTCCAAATACATATATGCTATATCCAGGACTGTTTGTAAGCTTCTGAGCCCCCCAAGCCTTTCTGTGTTGGAGGGAAGTCTTCTAACTTGAAAGTGGGAGTGATAAGCACTAGGTAGCCTGTCTACCACAAGAGGAGTGTTTTCTGGCCCAGAAATTGTAGTTTATTGGCCGTTCGGGCAGTGTTTTCATCACTTTCAACTTTCTGGTTTAAAAGCCCTTGTTTGCACTTGTTTCCTGTCTTTCCTATAACTAGTCTAGTCCAGATACAGATTTGCTGTATTCAGGACTGTTTGTAAGCTTCTGAGCAGTGCCAAAGTCTGCTCTTCAATTTTTCCCTTAGATCTGCTAATTCTCTCCACTTCTGCACTTTTACTAGCTTATTAGTCTAGCACTTTACCAGACTTCTTGTAGCAATTATTGTAGCACACAAAAGTGCTACCAACACTAAATGTTCTACAAGGAAACAGCTCCAGTAGTTATTATTAATGCCCACCCCTCCCGGCATGTCTAAAGGTCAGTTCCCTGTGCTTTCTCCTATTAACCTGGTGAACTTGGGCATCCTGAGGCAATGTAGCAACTGCCTCATGTACACGGACAACCCTCTCCTCTTACCTCCCAGCACTCAGACTTGTGAGAAATGCATTTATATATCCAAATTAGAAGCCATGCACTCTCTAGCCAAGACAGGAATAAGTGGTAAAGAGGAGAAGGTCAACACTTGAAACACACAGCCCTCCAGAACACACAACAGCACTGCCTTCACATAAAAACACAAACCACACACCCACCTTAGTGGAGGCAATCAATAAAAATCTACCCAAACAGCAGAGACCTCCAAGGTAGAAACACACTCAACCACCACAACACAACACTAATCACTAGACACATAACTCTCCAAAACAGTGTGCCACTCAACGAAAGCTCCTAGGTCAAAACAGCATGCCCAACACACTAGTCATAGGTGACTTGATAGTGAGACACACTGTCCCATCCACTAGGTTAAATAAGGAGAACGTAACAAGTCAGCTGCCTGTCAGGCACCAGGATCAGCCATATAATGCACGCACTCAGGTCCCTCAATAACAGGTATAAATATGAGTCTGGCATTGTACATGTGGGTGTGTATGATCTGAGATGTACCTCCCTGGACTACATGAAATGAGACATGGAGGAGTTTCTTGGATTATGTAGCCCAGGTGAGTATGACGCTAGCCCTGAGCAGCATCCTACCATCACCCAGATAGATACCACAGTACAAGCAGAAAATGATTGATTTAAACACTGGCTAAGTTTCTGGTGTCATTCTAAGGGGATCCAGTATCTGTCTGCCTGGGATGAAATGATTGACAGACCTCAATGATTTGCCAGAGATGGTCTGCATCTGTCACCCCTGGGCTTCCGGATACTGGCTAAGGCTCTTGCCATGCCTATAGTGCCTTTTTTAGGTGGTGTTCCAAAGACCAAATTACCACTATAACAGCTACAAACAAATGCAATCTGAGGGTCATGCTGCTCAATGCTAGAAGTCTAAATCTCAAAATGCACACACTCAAAGCACTCCTTAAAAATGGGAGAACATCGACATTTGTGCTCTAACAGAGATCTGGTTCAAGGCAGCAGAAAGCACACCTGCACTACCAGGCTATAACTCATTCCACACCTTTCAGCCCCAGAACTTGAACTGAACTCAAAAGGTGGTGGTGTTTCCATATTCATAAAGGATGTGCACACCTCCAGACTAGTAGCCCAACACAATGCATCTGAGATACTTCAGGTGCAGCTAACATTGGGTAAGACAGCAATTCAGGTCACAACTGCTGTAGTTCCCCAACCATGTCCCAAGTCTCACAGTCCACATTCCTAAGCATGCTGGAGATTATTAGGGTCCAACCTAACACTCTCATACTGGGCGACTTTAACTACCCCTCCATTAACTGGGAAAACTACTCATGTACCAATACACTTGCCCAACATTTCCTGGAATTCATTCATTCCAGTGACCTGGACCAACTCGTTCTTATCCCCACTAGAGGTAGAAAAATCCTTGACCTGGTCATTACCAACATGGGCAACCATTGCTCTATACAAATAGTCAACTCCTCCCTGGTTAGATCTGACCACAAACTTATCACCTTGGAAATACTCCCCCCCCCCCCCCGCAAAGGTAACCACTATGAAAAACTTCTCCAAAGCTAACTTTGGGCTCCTAAAACAGAGGTGGCTAACTTCACGGCACACATGCAAATGGAGAATAGTTCAATGTATTCCGATTTTTCCCAGACACTATTATTTAATGTATTTATTTTTTTAATTATTTTTTAACTATTTATATCTTGTTTTTGTATACATATATTTATATGCTTTTTATCAAAGAAGGTCACAGGATGAGCTAGGGATCAATTAGTGATTGAACTGTTTATGTACTTTATTATATTATATGTTGTTAAAAATATATGAAGTTCTATGAGAGCTGGCATGTATTTTAGTTGTATGAATATTCATTAGGTCATGAATATGTAATACAAGTTTTTTAATTGATAGTCCATTCCTATCTTATTAACACAATTTAAACTGCTATGATTATTATAATGGTGTTCTGATGAAGTCTACATGTGGTAGATGAAAGCGCTTAACCAGTGTGGTTCGTTTTTTATGTTTTTATATAATAAATAGTTGTTACTTCGGCCTGAGGTCTTTTTGAGTTGTGATACCATATACAGCGAACTACAGATTTTATTTGTTGGTACAGAGTTGGGTTTTTGCTGTTTTGTTTATTTTTTGAAATGGAGAATAGTTGAATGACTGCTGAATCATACACCAATGCACTGTATGAACACGTACACAAATGCATGCATCTCGCCATACCTGACAGAACCAAGATACTCTCCTCCAAAAAAAGGAAGCCAATCTGTTGGTCCCCTGACATAAACAAACTCTACAACAGAAGGAAGAAATTGATGTGGAATAAGGTGAAGTCCCAAGACTGGAAAAACTCCCTTATCAGCCTCAACATAAAGTTGAGATCCCTCATCAAATTCTCTAAAGCTAGCTATGAAAACAGAATTTCAGCAGATAGTAAAGACAACCACAAGGCCTTCTATAGTTATGTAAAGAATCTCCACGGCAATACCCAGATTTGCTCTGAGCTACTGCACAATGGTACCTCCTGTACCAAGCCAACAGATATTGCCAATATACTGTCCAACAGATTCAGTGCCAACTTTACCCCCCCAAAGGACCAATCACAATATCAGTAGATTGCCAGGTACCCAGTATTACTGCTGCACAGGTTAAAACAGTACTGTCACAGGCCAAGAATACAGCTTCTATGGGGCCTGACAATATCCCTGGCTGTGTTCTACATGAACTAAAGAATGAACTGGCACCTCATCTGTGTGCCCTGTTCAATCACAGCCACACCTCTGGCTTTGTCCCTACCAAATGGCGCACTGCTACAGTCATCCTTCTCCACAAATGTGGAGCGACTACAGACCCTGGGAACTATCGCCCCATTAGCCTGATGAGTCTGATATGCAAAGCTATGGATCACATCATCATGGACCTAATAAACAAGGATATGGGGAATCTTCAAACTCTGGATTCCACACAGTTTGATTTTGTGAAGGGTAGATCATGCCTGCTGAAATTGGTTGACTTCTTTGAATCAGTCAACAGAGCTGTGGATGAAGGCAAGGTGGTTCATACAGCCAACCTTGATCTGGCCAAGGCCTTTGATACCATTCCCCACTCAGGAATCATAGGAAAATTCACTAACCTAGACATTGACCCCTATATCACTAGGTGGGTTGCCAACTGGCTCACAGATAGAACCCACAGTGTGAAAGTAGCTGACTCCAAGTCAGACTGCCGACCAGTCACAAGTGGAGTCCCATAGGGTTTGGTCCTGGGTCCTCTCCTGTTTGGTATCTACTTCTCTGAAGTTCAGGCCAACACAAAGGGACTCTGGCTGACAAAGTTCACAGACAATTGCAAGTTGGGAGCTATTATTAACTCCCCAAGTAATGTAGACATCCTACAGAAAGGCCTCACTGAAACCAATGACTGGTGTCAGAACCATGGCCTTAAGCGCAATGCCAGAAAATGTGTTGTCATCCCCTTTGGGAAAAACCCAGTTCCTATGAATTACCACATTGATGGTAGTCCACTGAACACAGAAGGCGTTATAAGAGATCTGGGAACACAGGTCAACAGCAACCTCTCTTTTGACCACCACATTGCCACTGTGGTCAGAAAGTCCTTCTGTGTGGCACATCTCATTACTAAGGGTTTTGCATCCAGGAAGAAAGAGGTCATTGTCTCCCTCTACTCTTCCCTCATTAGGCCAGTCATCGAGTACAATGCCCCATTTGGCATGTACCTCACTAGACACCTGCAACAACTGGAGAGGCTGCAAAAGTACCTCACAAAGAGGATTCTAGGCCTTAAACATTTGTTGTATATGGACACACTCAAAAACTCCAACTATTCTCTGTATCATACCACTTACTTAAAGGCGATCTCTGTTTGACCTACAAAGCCATGCCTGACCCAGTTCTGTAAGAAATGCTACATCTAAAGAAATCCCAATCCCTCCTCACCAAATGCTCTAGAGACCTCACCCTCATTACCACAATCAAAAGAACATGCTGGAGGGACAGGTTCATAACCCCGAGACTGCCCAGGCTATGGAATAGACTTCCCATACATGTCAAGCAGAGCACCTCATTGGCCCTCTTCAAGAGAAATCTTGATGAGTGGATGGGAAATAGAAAATTCACCCCGAGGATCACTCCAGTGGCTCTGCTTAACAGAGGCACTGGGAACTAAGGTCAGGTGGCACAATGCCGGGGTAATCCTTTGGGCTAGACTTGTAAAGGCTCCAGGGCCATTAGCCTAGTACACATCTATGAACCTATGAACAAACCCCACCATGACAGCAATTAAGTAAACCATCCTTATTACATGATAAGTACATCATCAGAATCATAAAACTAAATGTACACATTGCATCCAGGCTGTCACTCAGCGGAGACATACACCCAAACCCTGGCCCACCTCATCCTTCTATCAACCTTCTCATGACAAATACTCCCCACAACCCATCTTACCTCTCCAGAAATGTGACTGATTTACTAATAAACATTAATAGTAGAAGTATATCAAACACAGTCCATGACCTCCATGCTAATCATTTCCTCCATGCACCAGGTGTAGTACATCTAACTGAAACTTGGCTAAAACCTGGCATCTCCAATAACGCAATTACTGCCCCAGGCTATAATTTACTACACAAAGATTGAATAAACAAAAAAGGGAGGAGGTGTTGCAATATTGTTTAAAGACCAACTAGTTGTCACTACACTAGACATACCAACCCCGGCCCTTGGTCCCGCCAAAATTTTACCTGCTAACCTAAAAATTAACACCAGAAAAACTATCAATATAATTGGATACTAATTCCCTCCTGGTAATAATATAATCCATTCTTGAGAACCTACTCCACTGGGTGTCAGAGACTCTCTCAAGATATCATTATTCTAGGTGACTTCAGCACTGACTGGACACCATGTAACTCAACTATAGCCACTACTCATATTGACCTCCATGGATTCACTCAGCTAATCCAATCTCTTACTAAAACTGACAAATCACCAAACAGTCTATCCTAGACTGGATGCTGTCAAATAAACAAAACCTAATAAGTCAATAAGGCTGCCTACCTGACAGCCTGAGTGACCACTTGTTTGCCTATATAATTAGACAGTGACAAACTGTAGAAAAACCCACCACCTTCCAACAAATACGTAACAAAAAGAATTTCATCCCATGTAACTTCACCTCAGCACTAAAAGCCAGTAATTGGAATCCCATCAAGCAACTCAACCTTAATGAAGCTGTAAGGTACTTCATCTCCACATTCTTGAACATATTGAACTCCCATGCTGCACTTAGAACCATTAGAATTAAGTCTAACTATGCACCCTGTTGAGCAAAGAAACCAGATCTCTGCTTCAAGCAAGAGATAAAGCTTGGTCCAACTGGCACAAAGCAAAAACAATAAACTCAAAACAAACATACCTAGAACTCAGAAACAAAACCAAAAAAACTGATCAGAACAGACAAAATAAACTACTATCATAGCATACAAATGAAACACCAACATAATCTGAGAAAGTTTTGGACAGCTATTAATAATGTTCTTCAGCCAGGAAAATCTAAGACTCCTTCCCCTACTACCACAGCCACTTTAACTAATATTGCCATCCAATTTAACAAATTATTTATTGAATCAATACTTATACTAGCAAATTCTGAAAGCTCCCCGGTCCCCAACGAGAAACACAAACAGCTTACTAATAAAAACAGCTTTACCTTTCAATCTGTCTCTGCAAACTTGATTAAAAAATTACTCAAAAAGCTAAAACCAACAACACTGCCGGCAAATGAACTCCCAGCTGAATTCTGAATTGCCACTGACACAATAGCATATCCCATAACCATCTTTATCAACTGGTCCATCTCTGAAAAGCTAGCCCCTGACCTCTGGAAAGTCTCACATATTATTCCCCTCCATAAAGGGGGCAACTCAAAAGAACTAACAAATTGCCACCCTGTAGCTATACTGCCTCCCCTCTCTAAAATACTGTAAAGGTGCATTCACCTTCAAATTATGGAACACTGAACACACAAAAACTGATCACTAACACTCAGTATGGGTTCAGGCCTTACCAAAGCACAACCACTGTTCTCATGTAGTTGATGGACATAGAAACGATGGCAAATATGCCTCAGTCGTCTTCCTAGACTTGTCCAAAGCCTTTGATATGGTTAATCATAACAATCTCATAAAAGCTCTGTCAGAACTAAATCTTAGCCAATCTGCTATCGCATGGTTTCATGGTTACCTAACAGGGAGACAGCAGGCAGTTAAATGGCACCAGGAACTATCACCTCTGCTCCCAGTTATAACAGGGGTTCCACAAGTCTCCATTCTCAGACCTCTGTTGTTAACTATATTCACCAATAACCTTTACACCTCTACTCCCCACTCCTAAGTCATCCAGTACGCAGATGACTCTACATTAGACTGTGCTCCTCTTCCCACCAGGAACTACACCAGCAAACTCAAGCTTCCTTTCTCTCTGTTGAATCTTGGTTCACTCACCACCAACTAATACTCTACCCAAATTTTATTTTATTTTATTTTATTTTACATTTGTTGACCGGGCTAGTCCAGCTGGATCAATTTCCATTTTCAGTGGAGGCCCGGGGAGAAAAGCTCCACAGATTAAAACAAGGTTATAGAGATTAAACATTTACAATAAACGCCTGTGACACAGACAGTGAGCAACAATGCATACATATTAGTCTAGATCAAGTAATAAAAAAGAAATAGTGCCATCTACGTATTGAGAAAGGCATTAACTCCTTACAGTACAATTATGTGAGGATGGGGTATTACATAGTTTAAAATGTATATACATACTTGTAAAAGACATTGTACCTTTTTTTTTTTTTTTTTTTTTTTTTTTTAAATATGAGAACAGTAGCAGCAGTACAGTCATTAAGTCATTTGTGATCACAGAGAAAGATTGCAGTTTTGAAATAAGGAAATATGATAGTAGAAAGAAGAAGGTAGGTTAGTCAGGATTGGTACAAGAGCAGAGCCAGAAGTTGTTCAGGTGTAAAAGAAGTTGTTTTTTAAAAAGATGAAAGGAGGCTAGAGAGGTAATGTGTGAGGGGAGGTTATTCCATATTTTGCCTACTGAGTTGGAGAAAAGGCAGTTACCTGCAGAATTTGTAATTCTAGTTGTGTTGACTTGTAGCTTTTCGGCGGAGCGCAGCTGTTTCAAGTTATTGTAGGGGGTCAAGAGGTTACTGAGAGCAGGTGTTTTTGATGGTTGATATAGAATGTTATGTGTTATTAAGAGTTGTTGATAGATAAGCTTATTAGGAAGTTCCAACCAGTGTAAGTGTTTTAAGTTTAGACAGTGGTGAGTTCTATACCAGGATGCTGTGGCAAAACGAGCTATATTGTGGTAGGATGTAGTCAGTTTCCTTAGGTTGCTTTTAGAGAGATTAGTATAAATAGAGGAAGCTTACAGTAGGGTAGAGATAAGATGTGATTGTGCTAAGGTGGTGTAAGGAAGGGTTTAATTCTGTACAGTGAACCAATCTTTTTATTAACTGCTTTTATAGTGTTATTGATGTGATAATCATAGTTAAGAGTATTATCAATAGTAACACCAAGCAGTTTGGTAGTAGAGTCGGGGGAGATGTGGGAATTATCACTTGCAGTAATAGTGAAGTTTAGTTGAGAAGATTTGTGGGTAGGTGAGAATAGTAATAGTTTTGTTTTCTTGGGGTTGAGGAGAAGACATCTTTTTGAGAACCACTGTTCGACGGTTGAAAAGGTAGATTGTGTAAGTGACTGGAGTTCAGATTGAGTGGAAGCTGTGCAAATAATGGTAGAATCATCTGCATATTGTATACAGGTAGTGTTTTGGATAGATGATTGGAGATCATTAATAAAGATAGAGAATAAGAGTGGGCCTAGTATAGATCCTTGAGGTACTCCTAAAGAGATAGGTAGTAGAGCAGATAGAGAATTTTTCCAGAGTACTGCTTGTTGTCGGTTTTCAAGATAGGATGAGAACCAGGTTAAGGAAGAGAAATCCAAGGCAAGGGATTTTAATATGTGTAGAAGAAGTGTATGGTTGACCATGTCGAAGGCTTTTGACAGGTCTAGGAAAAGAGAAGAGGTTAGTTTGTTGTTGTTACGGTTACAGTTGATGGTGTTGGTAAAAGAAAGTAGTGCTGTGGTAGTACTATGTGAAGGTCTAAATCCATGTTGAGTGTTAGCTAGTAGGTTGTTATGGAGGAGATGGTTAAGTAGTTGTTTGTGTATACATTTTTCCATGATTTTAGCTAGTGGAGATAATAGTGCTATAGGGCAAAAGTTAGAAAGGTCAGTGGATTTACCTCCTTTGTGTAAGGGTATGATATGTGATATCTTCCAGATTGCTGGAAAGGTACTGTCTTTTATGGATCAGTTTATTAGGATAGAAACAGGGTAGGCAATAGCTTTAGCTGCTACTTGAAGGAATTCAGCAGGAAGCTTATCTGCTGAGGGGGTAGTGGGTTTAAGTTTTTGTAAAAGAGATTGTATATAGGAGGTGGGTATGGGTTGAAGTTGGAGGGAAGAAGGAGTTGTTGATGTTACTTAAGTGCAGTTGAGAAGCATCAGGAGATAAGTGGTTAGCTAGACTTTGTATGGAAGTAGTAAAGAAGGTATTGAAGTTATTGGCTATTAAAGAGGGATTATCAGGGTCTAAGTTCTGTGGGTTGGGTGTAACTACTTTGCCTGGGGTAAGTAGATTATTGATAGTAGACCAGAACTTTTTTGGTTCTTTTTTGGTGGATTGCTGAAGTTCAAAGTAATAATTCTTTTTATCTGAAAGGATGGCTTTTTTGGTATTGTTTCTGAGCTCTCTAAAGGTTTGATGATCTGTTGGGTTTCTAGAGGAACGCCATTTTTTCCAAGATTTATTTCTGAGTATAATTTTTTGTTTAGTATTAGAGGTTAGCCAAGGTGCTGTTTTGGTCTTTATTCTAATGGTACGACTTGGGGCATGTTGATTTAAGATTGCAAGGAATGCTGAGTTAAAATGTTCAACAGCATTGTTAAGTGAGAGGTGTTTTAGAGGGGTCCAGTTGTATTGTGAAAGTTCTGTTTGAAACTGTTCAGGACTAAATAGTTTTTTTGAATATAGTGTTCTGTGAGAGGTAGGTAAGTTTAGATTAGTTTTAGCTCTAATGACATAGGTGAGGGAGTGATCGCTAAGGTCATCAGGAAGGATGCCAGTTTGGTAGGTTTGTAGGGGGGAGTTTGTAAGAATCCAGTCTAAGGTGGTTTCTTTTTTGCTTTTATTATTTATTCTAGTGGGACTATCAATTAGTTGTTTGAAACCATAAAGGTTTATATGGGAAGTAGGGTTAGCATTGTTACAAGATTTCCAATCAATGGTAAAGTCCACAAGGAATAGTGTTTCTTGAGGGAGTTTATTAGAGAGTTGTTCAAGAATTTGTTCTAAAGTGGGGATGTTGTTTCCAGGGGGGAGGTATGCACAGATGACGTTTATTGCTTTAGTAGTGTTAATTTGTATTTTGGAGCAGATTATTTCAGCATTATTGTTTTGGGTAAGGGTAAGGTCAAGAAGAGTAAGCTTCAGGTTTGTTTTATATAGAATAGCTACTCCACCTCCCTTCCTGGAGGTGCGATCAAGTCTAACAATGTTATATCCAGGTGGGGTAATTTCAATGTCTTTAATTGAAGGTTTTAGCCAAGTTTCTGATAAGCATAGAATATCAAATTTGTGTACTTCTAGTAGGGCATGGAGTTGACTAATTTTGTTACAGATGCTACGTATATTGAGATGGGCCAAGGATAATAAGTTAGAGGGTGTAGAGGATGAGAGAGAGAAGGGTTTGGTATGATTTTTGTATGTTTTGGTAGTAGTAGCTTGAGGGCCTGGGTTGGGGTGTATGTCACCATCTTGTAGTAGATGGAGTAGTGTAAAATAGTTTTCAAGTTTATGTTTTAGGAAGGTGTCAGATATTTTCTTTGTTTTAGATTTTAGTAGTTTGCAGTGTAATAGCCTGTGGTATTTGGCAAGTAGGTAGATGGATTGTGAGGAGGTATGTAAGAAGGATGGAGGTGGGGATGTTGCAGGTGTACTGGTATGTTTTGAGGGAAGTGAGAGAGAAACAGTTATGGAGTGTTCATAGGAGGATAGGAAGTAGGTAGTAATGAGAAGGAATAATAGTAAAAAGGAGATAGGTAATTTCAGTTGTGACTGGAGGATAGTTGTAGTCATGATAATATAGTTGTAAGTTTGAATGTGGTTTAATGGTGTGTTGTAGGTGAAAGTACTGTGGGAGTGTAGGGCAAGTGGTAGGGGCTGTGATATTTTAGGTGTGTTAGTAAGAGAGGGGTGGGGCTGGTTATAGTAGGTAAGTAGGTGTGGCTAAGTGCAGGGTGGTACACAATTTGTGAAGCTGTGAGTATGATTGGGAGGAAGAAGTAAGGGGTGTGTCTAGAGGCAAGTTAAATGTAGGACCCCTGGGGCTGGGTGGGAATTGGGGGTAGGGAGGAGAGCGGAGGACTGAGAGGGCTTAAATGGAGCGGAAGAGCCAAGAAAGAGAGGTTGAGGGGAAAACAACCAGTGAGGTGCTTATAGTGAAGGTAAGTAATCCAAGGGGATGGAAGAATATTTGGGGTGTAAGTACTAAGTGAGGTAAGGTTGAGTTTATTAGAGAAAGGGGAAGGGAGGAAGTTGCAGAAAAGGCTAACAGATAGTGGGAAACATAGGAATTAATATGTGGAAAGAAAAGTTTGGAGGGATAAGCAATTCTAGTAGAAGGGAGCCACCTAGTGGACTCAGCAGGTAATTGCTACCAGGACTACTGACAGGGCTTGTGGATGTGGAATTTGGCAGGTAGTTGGAGTTACTAATGGTTGCTGGTGGTCGAGAGGAAGGGAGAAGCTAAGGGTGGCTGCTGGCAGATCTTACTTAGAGATTAACAATACTTCAGGGTGAGAGAAGCATACAAATAGTGATGAAAACCTGGAAGAGTTTGTAGGACTTTTGCTTTCTTTTCAGGAGGAGGCTATCCAAAAATATATAGGTTAGGTCCCTAGGTAGGGTAGGTGACAGGAGTCTTTGGTAGGCTACACAATCCCAGACCTACAGGTGGTCATTAAGCAATAGAGATATAATGCAGCTTGTGGTGGATTAAGTTTCATGACACAGAATCCTGAAATGTACAAGTGTGTAGTCTAAACAAGTCCCATTAATTCTTCGAACAGCCTTCTCCCCAAGTTAACTCCTTCTCCAGCAGGCTTACACAGACTTTAAAGAACAGCTTAACCAGCATAATATTGGCATTTTCTGCAAAACTAACTCCAAAATTCAAGTGACCTCTTGTCCAACCTTCCCTTATGACTTGAGTTCCACAACAAACTTATCATCTTCCATCCTATTCAGCAAAAAAATCCTGACCTCTCATTTAACATCACAACCAGTTACAAAACTACTATATCTCCTGTTACCCACACAAAGCTTTGTGGGTTGTGATTGACTGTAACATGAAATTCAATATCCATAGCTCTCTCACCATAAAGAAAGTCCATAAAAAAGTAGGTACTCTATATAGAAATAAACAGTCCTTAACAAACACTGCTAGGGCCACTATTGTAGATGCACATCTCATCTCTACACTACTATATGCCTCTGCAATCCTCACCAACCTTGGAAAATCTGACTTAACCAAATTAGAAGCTTGCTATAACAAATCCGTCAAATTTGCTACCAACAATTCTTATAGATTACACCACTGTCTAGCTCTTAAACAGCTCAACTGGCTTGAACTTGCACACCCACTTTTATATAATCAACTTACCCTGTCACATAAAATTCTATACCATCCCGAGAAAACCCCTTTCACTACAGGACCTGATAATTCTGTACTCCTGTACCAGAAACCTACACTCCACTAACAAACATTTCAAAGTACCTAAAAATAATAATGCTGCTGGTTCATCCCTCTACCCTAACACATTAGCCAAACAATGGAATAAACTTCCTCCTCTCATCACAGCTATAACTTCCACACATGATATTTAAAAGTTGTTAAAGATACATTTGTTGAACTCCTGGCTCTGCAACTCAACAATCCAGGTTAATACTAGGACCCCCTCCTTCTACTACTCTGTCTCCTTATTTCTGTACTTACCAATCATGTCGTCATTCTTCACATTCATTCTTCTCTCCACACAGTTCTTATAATTATTCCTACCTGTATTTACCCTTGTCTTACTTAAAGACAGCTGCAAAATTGCAACAATACTTTCTGTTGAAGCTAATACTTTAAATTGTTAGTGCTATTATTTAATTTTATGTCAATTGTTAAATAATGTCTGCTTGTCATTATTGCATTTCTTCTTCTTCTTTCAGCTTTTCCCGGTTAGGGGTCGCCACAGCAGATCACCTGTCCGCTCATGATTGGCAGTGGACTTTTTACAGTGTTGAGTTGCCAGCCCAGCATTTAACCTTCCACAGAAGGCACACACATGCACACACACCTAGGGCCAATTTAGAGTGTCCAATCCACCTACAGCATGTATTTGGGAGAAAACCGGAGCACCCAAAAGAAACCCATGCAACCACAGGGAGACATGCAGACTCCACACAGAAGGCACTCCAGCCAAGGATCGAACCAGGGAACCTCTTGCTGTGAGGTGACAATGCTAACTGCTGCACATTATTGTACTGTACTGTGTGAATTCAAACTGAAGTTTATTATTTGGTGCATACATGTTATTTGTAGAGCTTTTCTTCCCAGGCCTCCGCTGAAAAATTACCTGTTTCCAGTCGACTTTCCTGGTAATCAAATGTGAAATCAATAAATAAATAAAATAAATAATTTAGTGCAATTTGTCTTAGAATTTCTATCATTACTTTAATATGTAACTGCCAAATGGATCTTAAGAAAATTTGATATAGCTATTTTTCATTCAAAGCAAACAGAAGAAAATGTTAATATGTCAGTCAACATCCAGAATAGTCCACATTCTTTGTAATAGGAAACTTATTTTATTGAGAAGTTAAAAAATGCATTCTAAATTCAGCTATCAGTTATTTGCTCTCAGTTGGCTATTTTAATTAATATAATTCTGTAGTTTTTAAAAACAGTAGATATTAATTTGTTTTTAGACAATGGGCAAATTGTACATTAAACTGTGGCTGGAGAACAAACGTTCTCTAGCAGGGTGTTCATGTGTAGCTAATGCCCACTGAAAAATGAGTCTGCTACTTCATGGCAGTTTATTAACATGCTATGGAGTTAGGACTGAGAGAAAGCAAACAGCCACAATTATTTTACACTCGCCAAGCAGTGCTTTTGCTATTTAGCAAGCTTAAAATTAAAATAAGTAGACAATGTAAAAAAAATAGAAAAGTGCATGTGTGTGTGTGTGTGTGTGTGTGTGTGTGTGTGTGTGTGTGTATGTGTGTGTGTGTGTGTGAGAGAGAGAGAGAGAGGGAGACAGAGTCTGTAGACACTAAATACTTACTAAATTAATATTTTGGATGTAAAGTACTTCCTCCAAGAACAGCTACATATACCATTGAAATTTTGAAAACAAATACAAAACAGTTAAACATACAGGCCATTCTTTAAGCACAATAATGTCCTCCAGGGTGTTTTATTGCATAAATAATGCCCTTCCAGGGGTGTTGAGGCATCACCTCTGACTGTGCATTATTTATGCAATAACACATACCCTGTTGGGCATTACTGCTTACTTATACATGGGGCACTAACATTCATTAGGTATTCAAGCAACTTTTGTCTAATGTAAATTCCCACATCATACTAGTAGAGATTATTGGAATCCATTCCAGCTTTAAAGGATCTAACTCAATCAAATGTATATAGAATGAAAATGAACTATACATTTAACAATTGTAATATGGAATTGTAAAACTACAGCAATTTTAATGTTATCATCAGGAAATTCTGGAAAGTATACAATATATTAAGCTCATTCTTAATTCACATTTGTGAAGCTTCTTTTTTTCACAGAGCTTAAATTGTAGTTAATAATCACCTATAGTGAATTAATGTCAGAGTATCATCAAAATGAATAAATGAAGTTTTGCCCAACTTCATTCTTTGAGAATGACTAACATAATTAGCTCTTCAAACTTATGAGTTAATTAAAATGTAATAGTTTTCAAATGTAGTGCATCTGCATTTATTATGCAGTTGAAATTACTGTTTAATTTTAATAAGTAACATTTAATTACATTTTCAGTTCAGTTCTATTTGTGTTACTGGCTTTATCTTTTTACATCTAACTTTATTTCAGTATTAACTTTAAAATAATGCTGTATTTCTCATCAAGTCATATGCCAAAATAAAATGAAACCAACAGAATGAAGTGTAAATAATTCTGCAGTAAATATTGGTTATAAAACTACTGAACATATTTTGTAAATGGAAATATTAGTTTAAAAAACAGCCTTGACTGATAGCAGTAGTCTTAGTGAGGATAATTCTCCAAATTGTTTGGGTTCCTAATACTATAATGAGAATGGGCCCCATTCCTAAGTCAGGGTATGATTAAAATTCATGAAATTTGTAACGTATATCCAAAAGTGCTCTTCGCAGCACCCACAGTGTGCCCAGAACTGACACTTTCTGCAGTCCATACAACTACTTGTATTGGTAACATATCTTGTTGTCTAAGTTAGAGTAAATTCTCACAGGTTTGTTGGTTAATTTACCAGTCAGTGGTATATGAAAAGGAGAGCCACTGGCTTTTCTTGGGGGTATGTTTTGTGCATGGAGCAGCAGTTCTGGGGGAAGCTCAGCACAGTAAACAGAGACCTGGAGAAAGCCATCAGAAGGAACCTCAACATCTTTTTTGCTCAAGGTATATCAGATAAAAAACAGCTTCACAACACACAGTAAAACAACTCATTTAAATACACCTATATGAATAAACATATATTAAAATACTCAATAAACAATACAACTAAAAACCTAATATATGTTAAACTGGTAAAATCTAGTAGATAAAAAACAGCTGCTTTGAAGCTTTAGGAGACTTGCTAAGGGACATTGTCACTGCTGTAAGGGGCTATGTTAAAGTTATTTTACATTGTTTTGTCATTCTATTTAATTATTTGCAAAGAACCCACATTCTTTCCTGTTTTCATTCAATAGAATAGCATTATTTTATAAACTGGTGGTCTATGCTGTATTTTTACTTTCCACATTAGTGGACACTGTGGATATATTTTGACACTGTTTTCAAGCTAAAATTCTTGAGTTTATACCCATCACTGCCTGCAAAAAGGCCACTGGTCTGAGCATAATTTTTCTCCATGTTGGGAGATAGTATGTCTACAGTGTGTGCTATAAGCACATTTGTTACAGTAAACGTATCCCACCTAAAGAGAAACTAGTGTTGCAATGTATGCTGAGGGCTTTTGTGCAGAGTGCACATGTGTTTGTCCTTTTGCAAAGATGACCACGGAACAACTATTACAGATAATTGCTACTGCAGCTGAAGTGATGGTTGCATTTATCAGATCCACTACATTCCACAAATAAAACAACTTACCAGTGAAGAAACACTTTGAGGTGTATCTAGTGGTCTTTGAGTGGTATACACAGTGGGAGGGATGGTCATAGTCAGTGAGCTAGAATATTCTCAGGTCACTTAACTTGAGAACCTTTAAAAGTCTTTATGGACATGGAAAGAACTGAATATCAGGATTAAGAAAAAGTAAAAATGGCACTGTTAGCCAGAACTGGTTGTTATTTCTGAGACAGAAGTACAAAAGTTTCATAACTGGACACATTCTCCTACTAAAAGAGTAGGTTGTCAATGATCTGGTTTCAAAACATGCACTTGTGTCAGTGGTGCAGCAGATAGCACACTACATCACCTTTAGTGCAGAAGGCTGTGTGTTGTATTCCCACACCACCTAGATTAATTGCTGACACTGGTGCACCATAAGGAGGTACTGCACTCCTAAATGTGTCATACCTTGGATGAGACATTAAAATGAGTTCCATGTGTCTGCATATTTTGCATACTGGTACTCTTAAAGAAAGAGTTTTTCATAAGATAATGCATAGGGTTAGGGTTAGGGGCAGCAGTAGGGCTAGGGTCATGTTTACTGAATTTGAGTAAGATGGTACAAGGTGGAAAAGGTGATAGATGTGAGTGGCTGACATCAACTCACTTATTCAGTAAAAGAAGATGGCACAGACCACTATGAAGCCAACACCTATTACAGGAGTAAGTGTCAGGCTTGCAGAATTTTGGAAGAGGGATTTCGGTATAGAACTTCCAATCTCCATTCAGTAGACTCTATGGGATGCATGTGCAGGAGGGTGCACATGACAGGGGGAAGAAATTGTAGGCCCTCACAGTGTCACAAATACTCATGTTAGTCACCAGGGTTGGAGTTAGGGCTGAAGCAAATTTTTCTTCCACCAAGTAAGTTTTTCTTCCTCACCAGGTAGGTTATGGATGACTTGTATAACTGAAAAGATGCTGGGTAGTTTCTCAGTTTAAGGGCAGTTAGGGTCTGCAATTAAATGCACTTACTAATGAAAACCCAGTCAGTGTCAGTGATGCTACAGGTAACACACTCACCTTTGGTGCAGAAGATTGCGGGTTCTATTCCCACCCCAAGTATATAAATCACTGATACTGCAGTGCAACATAAGGGGGGTGTTATTGTAGCCCATGCAAAACTAAAAGATCCTATGGCACCTATCAAGAAAGGTAGTGGTCTTTTATTTAAATAATACATATTTACATTATATACAATTATCTTATTTACAATATATACATTATTAACAAAATTTAACAGCTTTTATAAACATAAAACTGAAATATCAAATTTCCTTTTACGAGAAAAACTTACTCATTTTATATTATTGGACCTCCCACTCTTCTTTCACAGACAAAATCTTATTGTTTTAACATATTTTTCAAATCCCACTTTTTATTAAACATAGTTTCCCTCACACTTTGATTTCATATTATCCTAATTATATAAAACATTTTTTACCAGTTCTGTTAACAAAACTTTTCAGCTTGTCCCCATAATATCAATTCTGAATCATATCCATTTTATGACTTTTACATCTGTATAATTTTCTAAATATTTCAAATCTATTACCTTTTTTCCCATAATGATTTGACTCTTTTGGAACCTAAAAAACATGTTCACTGGTCTCAAATTAATTACAATATATACAATTTCTATTATTCTTGCTTTTGTAAGGCATATTTGCTTTTAATGGTAGTTTCCATATCATTAATCTCCATAAAAAATCTTGATATTTCCACCTACTTTTATATCTTTCCATTGTTGCCTTAATTCTAGCCCTTTTTTGCACATATCTTTCCAAGGATAAATGTAAACAAATTCCGTAATATTATGATACCATAACTTTCTCTCATTTTCAGCTTCATTTATTTTTATTTTCTAAAGCAGAATTTTGTCTTTTTTTTCTAAAGAAGAAACATCTTTATTAAACCATCACTGTGGGATGCACTGTCGGAGACACTGGGTGGAAGGATTGGTGTGATGAGGGAGATGATTTTTTTGAGCTATGATACAGAATTGGAATTGCCTACACATGGTAAGGCCTTGCTGTGACTAATTATGGTGGCTGCAAAAAAAAAGCAATTACTAGAAAATGGAAATCAAAATCTAAACCAACTATAATAAAAGCAGTGAATATAGTAACAGAGATAAAACAACTGTAACTGCGATCTTTAGAAAAGGGTAGGAGCAAACTACATAGGAAAAATGGGAGCAATACTTACAGGGAATGAGGTTTACAGGAAGGCAGGACTTAAATGAGCTATATAATGTTTAACTGAAAATGATTGGGTAGATTATAAGTGATGTATAATGTCTGCAACTGGGAGTGTGTCAGTATGGTTTGTGATGTAAAATGCTTGCAACTAGGTTTGTGTCGGTGTGGTTTGTTTTCATTCCATCTTAAATCAAAAATAATAGTTCAGCCTACAATAACAAAAGTAGTATCTAAAATTTTTATTGTTTCCTTATACAAAATAATTATTCATGAACACGTCTCTCTCCCCACCACACTTCCAATTGTTGTCTCTCTTCTTTTGTTAAAACCTAGTATTTTCTGTTTATATGAATACATGCCCTTACCTCTTATGCTTATTCTCCTAAAGGTATTATTATTACATTCCATATCTTGTGTCTGTACATTTCACCCTCTACTTTTTTTTCAATTCATACATTAAAAACCTTCTTTCTTCCTATATTTACTGCCTTCCTCTCTTCTTCCTCTTTCTCTTCTCTGGACTTTACCATCTCACCATGCAGCTTTCTGTTCTTGACCTGTAGAAGATCCTCTTAATGTATCTTCCCCACTATGTTTCTCCATAAAACATCATTACCACTTTCAGGTTCACTAGCATTTAATAAATCAATGATCAAATCATCCCACAACCCTCCTGATTGGAGGGTTGTAACAAGACATCTCTGTGTTGCCTCTTCATCTCTGAAGAGAGTTTGTTCCAATACTTCCTCAGAGTCCATTAACAGATTTTCATCTCTGTTATTCTCATTCTAAGAAAGCTCGGATGCTTTCTCAACTTCATTACATTTATGACCACTTTCCAACAAAGGCTTATCTGCCTTTGCATTTTCACTTTCTTCGTCTGTTTCTGGACACTTACCTTTTTCAGCAAAAATGATTTTTTCTTTTACCACTGTTTTCATAGCAGTATCACTATACTCCAAACAATCCATCCTTATTTCACTCTCCTCCTGGTTCCTCTGAGTTGCCTTTGAGCTTGGAATGGAAAATGGAAGTGCTACATCAATTTGTGTCCCTGTATGAAATGAGTAGGGGCACTTTATTAAAATTCACAAACTACAATATATAAATTATATATACAAATTTCACAGTTCATGTACAATATTTACAATTATATATTTTACAACTGTATATGCTTATTTATGTTGAATTGTGTTCCACAGACATCTAATATCATTTATGCTGTATTACTGGAGGTTACTATGGCAGGCTAGCATTGTGTTTGTCTGCACCAAGTTGTTTGGTATATTAGTTTGTGCTATTTGCATAGTTGCACATTTTTAACTAATAGTATTCCTGTATATGTGCTGTGTGTAGACAGCTTATACTGGTGTCTAATATCTATATAATTGTGGTGTAAGTGGCTATGCGTAGGCAGATCATACTGGTGTATAATTATATCTTTATAATTGTGGTGTAAGCGGTGGATAGAATCACATTAGAGACCCAGGACAGAGTGCTGCTCGCTATATTTTTATCTGTGACTGCATACCTGTCAGCTGAGGTCCCTTCTTACTAATGTATTATTCAATTGACTCAATATCTGCATATACTAGTAGTTGATTCATGACATATTTTCCTGTATGCAATAGCTATTTGCTCAGTTTGATTTGTAGTCTTTGTAATGTATCTTTACCATCTCAAAAGTGCTTACTCCTCTCTGTACTCTTCTTTTCTAGACCTAACGCCACTCTAAGTAATCAGCTGCAGTAACACCTTTATCTTTAACCTTGTCTGTGGATACATTGTTATATGAAAAGAGCAGTCTGAGTCTGAACTGTCTGCAAACACAAACAGCTAATGTTAACTTTGTACCTAACACCACTCTAAGTAATCGGCTGCAATAACACCTTTATCTTTAACCTGACCAGTGGATACATTGTTATATGAAAAGCGCAGTCTGGATCTGAACTGTCTGCAAACACAAACAGCTAAAGTTAACTTTGTGTATTTGTCTATCTGTTTGAGCTAATATTCATTACCCCCTGGAGAGCATTCTGCTTTGGCTTGTAAGCAGCCTCCCCCACACACACATTCATCTTCTGTTTTTCTTTTATTCCCTTCTGTTAGCAAATAGTATCCATAACTGATCAAATACTGTGTATCTTTGTTAATTTAATTGAGAGCACAGTTGCCTACAGATACAAGGTTATCTTGTTTTTCCACCTGGTAAATGGTTAAGAAATTACTTACAGCTTCACAGCAGTGCCTGGTCAATTCTGATTGTTTTTCTTAAACACAAACTTGCTTGGATCTTGGCTCATCCCACTCGCTGCCCCCATATCCCACCCACCTCCCAATAGCTGTAATTTAAACTTGACCAAACCACATCCAACAGAGTTCAAACTACCCAATCTGCTATAGTAATTACAACTAACCCCTCCCATTACAAATTACTAGCTATCTACATTTGGGCACACACACAAAAGTGACTACCCAATAGAAACATATGCAGTAAACACCCCAAATATTTCATACATAACTTCTAACATTGAATATGTGACATTATATGACACCAATAGCTTAACAAACAAGAATTTATCTTCCCTCAATACCAATCATTTTTCAAAGTCAACACTTATAGCCATAGCACCACTCCCACACCCAAAACCCCAATCATAAGCTCTTCAGCTCCACCCTCACAATCTCTCCCCTCTCTCCCCTTAGCTATCTTCCACTTTAGAAAAAGCTTGAGTAATCCCATAGCCACTTTGCTCTCCACTGTATTACAATTTCCTCAATACCACAATACTCAAACACCATTATGTCTCTAGAACCCACCTCCTTTGTTCTCCTTCCTCTTCTTCTCTTCCTAACCTATCTTCACCTTCTCACCTTCTTCCCAATTTCCAGCCAATCGCTATCTTATCCCCTATCTCAAAAGTTCTAGAAAAGTGTATTCACCTTCAACTTCTACCCTACCTCACAGACAACCACCTACGTACCCCCACACAACATGGTTTTAGGCCTGGCCACAGTACCACAATCACTCTCCGTCCTTTCATATAACTTATACATCCCCCACATATGTTAAACACTCCACAACCACTATATCCCCTCATCTCTATTTCTTCAATAGCAACCTCCTATTCCCTTATAAACTCATCTGTGTTCACTGCCTCTCATCCACAATCCCTAACAACACTACTATAACACAACACCCAACTCTCAAACAGGACACTAAGCACTCTAAGTTCCTCTTTTCCCATATTCAGCAACTTATTACCAACCTTCTCTCTGGTGACATTTTCTCAAACCCTGGTCCATCTCCCTATCTTCATACAAACCCAAATCCCTCCTTTTAACTACATTGAATGCTCGAAGCTTATGTAACATGATTCCAAACATCCATGCCTGGCTTCAACATAACCACCCAGATATCCTATCCATTACTAAAACCTGGTTAAAGCCATACATAAAATATCCTGAAATCACTCACCCCAACTGCAATATAATTAGAAATGGCAGGACAATCAAAAAAGGTGGTGGAGTAGCTCTTCTCTACTCCTCCTCTCTTACAGTTACTCCCTTCACCAAACCCATACCCCAATTCACCAATGCTGAACTGACCCTGGTGCTCCACCAGATGAATAGAAAGAAACACATATGTATAGCCACTCTTTACATTCCCCCTGGAGACAATATCCCTATTCTTGAGGATATCCTTTCCTGGTTCTCCTCTAACATTACAAACAAGACCATAATCCTCGGTGACATTAATATTAACTGGACCAAAATTCAATCTCCTACAACTTCTCACAACTAATAAACTCTATTACCAGGACCTCAAAACACTTCTCCTCTGGTTCTACTCTTGACTGGATTCTTGTTTCCCCCCCTAAATACATCTCTGACAGCGGCATCCTACCTGAGACTCTTAGCGATCATCTTTCCTTTTTCGCTCGTCACTTTCCCTCCTCCTTACAACTATCCCACACTTATATCTCCTCCCGCTCTCTCAAAAACATCAACCCTGAAACCTTCTCCAGCTCATTAAAACACACAAACTGGAGTCCTCTAAAAACCCTCTCCCTAGATAATGCAGTAGCCTACTTTAATACTACATTCTTAGACCTGTTAAATACCCTTGCTCCTTCCAGAACCAAAAGAATTAAAAGTAAAACTGTCCCATGGTTAAGCAAAGAAACTACAACCATTATGCATCTCCATGACAAAGCCTGAAAACATTACCAGAAAAATAAAACCTATAGCACCCTAACTGAATATAAGCTACTACATAACAAAGTAAAAAAAAAACATGTTGCATCTGACCACAAATCCTATTTCTCCACTCTTCAAAATAACCCCAAGACCAACCCCCCAAAAATTCTGGATTGGCATCTCCACCTCCTCAATCCTGGCAAAAGAGACAGCCTCTGCACTGAGTCAAATGTCCCAGACCTCTTCTTAGCCACCCAATTTAACTCTTTCTTTATTGATTCTATAACCAAACTACTTCCTTCCCCAATAAAGCTTCACTTCCACCTCCTCCTATCTCTCCTTCCCCTAACACTACCACCTCCCAACACCCTTCCTTCACTATCAAACCGATTCCTATCTCCACTATAAAAAACTCCTTCAGAAACTGAAACCATGCTCAAATGCCCCTGATGACCTTCCTTCCTACTTCCTCAAAATTGCTGCTGATGCCATTGCCTTTCCCATCTCCATTCTAATAAACTGTTCGGTCCAAGAAAACTATGTACCCCTACTCTGAAAAAAGACCTCATTCCCCTTCACAAAGGATCTAACAACAACATTATTCCCAATTTCTGGCCAATCGCTATCTTATCCCCTATCTCAAAAGTTCTAGAAAAGTGTATTCACCTTCAACTTCTACCCTACCTCACAGACAACCACCTACTTACCCCCACACAACATGGTTTTAGACCTGGCCACAGTACCACAACCGATCTCCTCTCCTTCCTCAAAACCATCAACAAAGCCCAGGATTGCGGCTGTCCAGTGTCTACCCTGCTTCTGGGCTTATCCAAGGCCTTTGACACTATCTCCCATAACCTTCTCCTATCTAAACTCTGTAATCTAAACCTATCCCACTCTTCTGTTAACTGGTTTTCTAGTTACCTCTCTGACAGACAACAAGCTGTCAAATGGAAAAAAGCCACCTCCTCCTTCCCTAATACACCTACAGGTGTACCGCAGAGTTCCATATTAGGTCCCCTACTGTTCAACATTTTCCACCAGAACATTTCTAGTGCTAAACTGATTCATATGCAGATGACTCTATGATCATCTGCTATGCCACTTCCACCTCCTCTCTCCTAAAACTAACTCAGGATGCTTTCTCTTATACCGAATGTTGGATGATAGACAACCACCTATCACTCAACACATCAAAAACTAAAATTATGTTATTTTCCTCTTCAAAAAGTACCATTATAGACAAGAACTCATTCTTCATTAATAGCCAAAACAATACCCCACTCAAGGTAGCCTCCCATGCAAAGTTTCTACGAGCCCTTACTGATGAACAGTTAAAAGCCGATACCCACCTAACTAATATAAAGAAAACCCACCAGAAACTAGGCATGCTCTACTGCCATAACCACTATATCACTCCCACTACTAAACTTGTACTCTCCAACACCTTCTTCATTCCTTCTCTCCTATATGGTGCCCCACTTCTTACCATCCTTTGGTCTTCTATAAAAACAAAGCTATCCTCCTGTTATAACAACATTTTTATGTTTGCTACTGGCTATAAATCCTCCTCCCACCACTGCAATGCCCTTCACAAACTAAATTGGCTCAAACTTCCCAACCATCTTACGTATATTCAACTTACACATGCCCACAAACTCATGTTTAATCCCTCCCTTGCCTCCTCCTTCAAAATGCACCTACCCAAAAGACTTCTAAGATCCAATAACCAGAATTTGCTTGAACTGCACAATCCTGCTCGTCCTCCAAGTAAACACCTACTATCCTTTTCCCTAGCTCACCTCTGGAACACCCTGCCAACTCTTATGTACGTACTACGGACAACCATTCTACCTTTAAGACCTTGCTTCATTCCCATCTCAAAACCCTCTGGGAATGTTCCTGCTCTCATGCCACATAACTCACCTCTTTTTTCCCATTTCTCACACTCCTTTACTTCTTCCTTCTTTTCATCATACTGAACTTCTCTGACTACTACCATCTTCGTTGTTCTCATTTACTCCTAGTATTGGTCTATTTTTTTTCTTATTGTCTCACTCTTCTTATATTCAACAATTAACACTTCTTATCCCCCATCCTACTTTAACTCTGCTAAGATTTCATGTAAAACTATAATGCCAACCCTGTGTTATTTCACATTCTAACAAATTTAACAGGAATTTGCACCAATGGATTTTTCTTATTTTAATTGATCTATTTGTGTGTGTGTGTGTGTGTGTGTGTGTGTGTGTGTGTGTGTGTGTGTGTGTGTGTGTGTGTGTGTGTGTGTGTGTGTGTGTGTGTGTGTGTGTGTGTGTGTGTGTGTGTGTCCGCACACGTGTGTGTAAGTGTAATTTTACCTTTTACTTTTAACTGAATTTTCACTGCAATGGTAGAGTTTTTATCATGTTATGTAATACCATCATTCTTTAATAGTATTTCATATTATATTGTTGTTCATGGAACTTTTTTCCTCATTACTCCATTGAAAATGGTATCTTCTTGGCCCAATGGACTATCCCAGTAAACAAACTGTAAAATAAAAATAAATAAATATGCAAGTAATGCACACATTTTCAGAATTTGAGCACTTTCAAATCCCCCCACTCTTTTTTCCAGAACCAAAATCTTATTTCTTCAAGATGGCTGACAATACCCATTTTACATTATATTTTATCTCATTAATTCTTTCTTTCCAGATAATCCACATTATACAAAACTATTTTTCATCTAATCGACCTATGTCATGTTGTTTCATATTTTTATGATATCTATGTCCATATTTATATATGTGACATTTTTCAATCATTTTAAACATTATTTGTCACATATTTCTTTCCACAATTGGTATACCCTTTTACATTTCAGAAAAACATGTTCAATGGTCTCTAATTCCCACAATATATTTAGATTCTATCTTGTATTGTTTTATATGGCATATTTGCTTTTATTGAAAGCCTATTTATAGACAACCTTCAGAAGAAATCTGTACAATTCACATATTTTTCACACCTTTTCGTTCCCACATTTACAGCTTTCACTTTTTTATCTCCTAAATGATTCCAAGGGTAAATATAATAAAATGTTACCATTATATTTTCATACCATGTTTTCCTATTCTTTTCAATGTTTCTTAAATCAATCTTCCATAGTAATATTTTCTCTTGATATGGTTTCATTTCCATATGAGTGATTCCTTTACTTCTTTTTAAACATTTAAGCTTTTCTTAGATTAATTTATATTTTTCCTCTATAACCCTTACTAACAATTTTACTTTTTCCTGCATCCTTGTCAGTATTTTATATAAATATAATGAGGCTATATACACAACTGGGTTTATTAAACCCGACCTTCTTTATTGGTAACATAAACAACTCCTCTTTTAATAGGGTTCAATCTAGATGCACATATAAATGTAAATACATTCAATAATTCTTTTTTCACATTCTGGTGGCATCATAACTACTCTTGCTATTTGTGCTATCTTACCTAATATTACTGAATTAAACATGATTTTTTCCTATATGTAAGATTAAATGTTCTCCAGAATATACAAGTACTCCTTATTTTAACTCTCAAGTCCTTCCATTTCGTCACCCTCTTTTGCTCAATACCAAATTTTATTTCCATAATTTCTATTTCTTCTTTATTAAACTGGATACTTCTTATTTTTTCAGAGAACCCCAGTCCTTTACCCTTTTCCTCATTAATACTTAAACCTAACACCTTTAGTTCTTTGTCAAGTGTCTTAATGGCTATACTCATCCATTCTTTCTTCTTAACTAATATTAGATCGCCCGCATAAGGCAACATCACTGGAATCTGAAGTCTCTCTAGTGTACAATATTTAGCTTCCTACAATGCCAAATTTATCTTAGTAACTTCCTCATTCATAATTAATGGAAATAAAATAACACTCACTGGACATCCTTGCTTAATACCACTCTATTTCTTATGTCTCACTTAACCAACCATTAACCACTAGTCTCACTTTACTTTTGTTATATACAGATTTCAAAATGTTGATTATTTTATTACTTATATTATGGTCTTTCAAAATCTCCCACAATCTTTCCTGCTTGAACTTGTCATATGCTTTACTTAATCTCCTATTAGTATTTTTAATTATGTTTCCCTATTTATTACATCATCTTCCAATTTTTATTAACATTAAAAGTTCTTGACTTCCTTTTTCTATTATTCCAAATATTGTTTCAGTCAGTAACTTATTAGCCTTACTTGTTATTCTTGTTTCTACTATTTTCATAAAAAATCTTATTATCAGCATTATTTAATATTAGTGGTCTCCAGTTTTTTTATGTCTGTTCTTTCTCGCTTTTTCCATATCAATTCCATTCTACCCATACATATTTTTTCATCACTTACACCTTTTTCTAGCCATTCATTTAACACGTCTAGAAATATTTTTGTTTGCCACACTTGCATGTCCTTATACATTAAATATTCAAGTCCATCTAAACCTGTAACTGCTTCTACATTTAATGTTTTCAACACATTGTTTTTAATTCTGTAATTGTAATCTTTTCTTCCATCCTGTTATTGTCTTCTTCAATTATTTTTATTAAGCTCCATCTATTTTTTTCTTATAGTGCCACATATGGAAAATGTTTTCAAAAAATGTCTTTTAACTGTCTGCATTGTCTTTTTGTGTATTAACTATACATCCTTCCTCATTCCATAACTCTCATTATTATTATTATTATCTTTACTTTAACTATTTTACTTAGATATGGTGCTACTTCTTCTTTTCTTCCATGTAAAACATATATTTGTTTGAATAACATTTTTAATTTTCTTTTGGTTCATTTCGTATAACATTCTCTCCTTTTCTAGAAACTCTTCTTTATTGTCTATTATGGTTTTAAAGACTGATTTCCTTGTATTTACAACTACCTTATATTCTTTTTGTCCTTTGCCATTCTAGTTCTACTTATTTCCTATATTTTTATTTTAAAACTAATCCACCAACTTGTCCAATCTTTATATAAGTCTCTCTTGTTTATATGATCCAGGCATCGTTGTAGTATCTCCTTTACATACTCATTTAGCTCTGATTCATTAATTCTTTTGATCCCTGATTGTTTTTCCATAAGTATATTTTACTTCTTTTGATCATATCTGAAATAGCTTTACATCCACCCCTTCTTTTCATCTATATCTTAAATCAGCTTTGACTTGCATATTTACACTTACATAATCTAGTCTTTTTATTAAATATTATCTCTTTGTTTTTTTAAAGTGTATGCATAGAGTACAATTGTCCTATATATTTGGTTCTTCCATCTTATATCTAATATTACTATTTTTCTTAATACTACTAGTGTATAATCCAAAATTTCTATATGTTCTTTGCATAAAATTGCTATGCCTGAGCATTTTTTATCTTCTAAGTTCCATATAGCCTTACCTTCCTATAACTTATTAATTTGTATTTTTCTTCTTCTTTTGTTTTTCTTATGTCTATTAATACTATAATGTCCATATATAATGTTATACACCATTCCAACACTCCTAGCCTTTGCTGAACATTCTTTATGCTATTTAAGTTAATGGCTAGGATTCTGTCTTTGTGGAATAGTTTCTATTGCTTTTATCATTTTCCTTTTTTGTTTCCTGCTATACCTATATTTTTACATTTGTGTTTTCTATCTTTCACTCTTTTCAGATTGAACTTCTTTTCCTTTTGACTCTTATCCATTTATCATCCCTTTCATCACTTGAATTACTTCTTCCTCAATCTCTCCTTCTTTACTTTTTGTTTCCTTCATACTTTCATTTACGTCCATTCTTATATCTTTCTCATTCATTGTGTCTTCTTGTGTTTCTTCTGTATTATCTGATAAAACATTGTTTCTATCTAGGTCTGATTTTGTTTCCTGTGTATAATTTTCTGTAGCATTACAGTCTATCTGTGAATGTCCTATCTTTTCACACTTCATATATTTTTGCTCACATTTTTTTGCTTCATGACCAACTTTACCATAAATAAAACATTTCCTTTTATTGCAGTTGTTGATTAAATGATCATCTTTGCCATACACAAAATACATCTTTGGTTGTCCCTAGTATCTGACCAATCCCTTATTCTCCTCCACATTAATTATACTCAACAAATGCACTATTTTATCATTTTGCATTTTCAATACAACACCACATTCCCAACCCCTAATCTATAAACATCTATTGTCATAGATCTTTGCAATGTCCAATCATCTTTTGCAGCTTCAGTTTGAAATTGTATAAATGCTTTTTTTTAGCTTCTCTGTTAAATGCCTGCAAAACATGCAGGTTCCAATAATTTTCATTCCTTCTCTTTTCATACTGTTCTAAAAATTTCTCCATGTACTGAACCGCCTCAAAAAAAAATGTCACAAAAAATATCTTTGTTAATACAAATAAAAGCTCTAACCTCTCTGGGTTCAGTACCCAGTGGTGAAATGATGGTGTCCCAAATTTCATACCTGTCGAGGTCCTTTTCTATTTTACTAATGATTCTCACCCGATACTAACTTCTTACTTCTGCTTTCTTCTCTTCTTTTGTCTTTTCTCACTGTTTACGCATATTGTTTCTTTTAGTCTTTCCTTATTTCCTGAACCTCTCCTTGAATTCTGTCCGTTATTTTTCCATACAACACTGCCTTCTTACTCTCCAGTTTGCTCTGTTCAATCAATTCTTTCAAATAAACATCTGACTGGGGGGGGGTTGTAATAACACACTCAGGTGTTGCAGACTCTATTACAAACAAATTCTGCTGAAATAACTCGCCTGAATCTGCCATATTCTCTTTGACTCCCTCTTTTTGCCTTTTACTTGGGTCTCCTCCACTCTCTTTTCTTGCTTCTCAATTCTCCTCACTCCAGATGACTTCTGACTTGTTCTCAGCCACATTAGTCTTTTTAGCTGTTCTATTAACAGCTTCTCTCCCATCAAAAACACAGAAAAACAACTTTTTTGACCTCCATGTTTAATTTTAGACTTCCTGCTTCTCCAAACCACCTTGGACCAGAAGAAGGAAGCTTTACAACAAATTGCATGCATGTACAGAAAGAGTAGGGGTTCTTTATTTACCGAATACCTAAGTATTTACACAATCAAATAATTAATTACATTGCTACTTATTTATATTACATTACATATACATTTTTCCAACTATATATATATATATATATATATATATATATATATATATGTGTGTGTGTGTGTGTGTGTGTGTGTGTGTGTATACACACATTATTTACAAATCACATCTTCTTTTACATTTTGTTTCATCACATAGAACACATACCATATTTTTTCAACATCATTGCTAAGTCCCATTTTTCACTGACATAATCTGCTTAACCCTCTGATTCCAAATCAGAGTATAGCAAATATTTTCTTATAGAGATTTTTCAACCTCTTTCTTACTTTTGTTTCTATAGTAACCAAATTGAATCATATCCATATGTAAATTGCTTACATCTTTAAAGTCAGTCATATATTTCTTTTCTGTAATCTTTCTTTATAACATTTTTGATCTGTAGCATTCCAAAAAAAAACTTTATATGGCATATTCGCTTTAACTGGTAATTTTTGTATAGACTGTCTCCATAAAAGATCTTGACTTTCTATATATCACTTGCATCTTTTATTCTTGCAATAATGGCATTTCTTTTTACAATATTTAAATTCTTCCAAGGATATATCCTATAATCTTTCTCCATAATCTTTTCATGCCATTCTTTTCTATTGTTATTGATTTCATTCACATTTATTTCCCACAATATAATCTTATCTTGATAATTTTCCACTTCTTTATTACAACAAGTTTTTCTTTTTCTTAAGCTAGAAAACTTGAAACATTCTGTTTTATATTTTAAACTTAATATTCTCATTAATAATGAACCTTCATTCTCCTTTAAGCATTTCATTGTATGTACAGTTTTAATGATGACATATATACTATAGGTTTATTAACCCTAAAGCACCTTTTTAGCTTTTCACATAAAATACCCATTTGTTTTACAGGGTTCAACCTTGATCTCCAAATGAAAGAAAATATTATATTATACACATCTTTCTCTAGGTTTAAAGGAAGCTATAAACACCAGCTAAATAAGCAATCTTTGCTAACAGCACAGAGTTTATTAAATATACTTTCTTATTAAATGAAAGCCTAAAGGACTTCCAAAAAGAATACACATATTATATTTCCTCTATTTCTTGTTTCCATATAGAACTTACAATTTCTTGTTTTCCCAAAGTTTATCCTAAAAATCTTAATTCTATCCTTCTTAAAGTTTATTTCACTAATTTTTCCCTCAAAACCTAAACCTTCCCCCGGATTTACTAATCTTCCGTGCAGGACTAATCAAGTCCTGCACGGAATGCTGCAGTTTAAGAGGAGGATGGCAGCGTGCATATTAATGAAGGCGCACTGCCTGAACTCCTAATGGTACACAGAGCGTGGATGAGTGCAGGGGGTGTGTGTGTGAGCAAAGCTCTCAGAATAAACATGCCCCTGCAAAGTAGAACAGAAGAATGTGCAAATAAAGAGTGAGACCACTCATAAGTGTCCGCATATCCCCACCAACAGTCCCTATGTGTTCAACAGCAACAGTACACTTAAATAGAATGAAGACACCCTAGTAGTAGTTTTTTTTAAACCCCAAGCTAACCATAGGTGCGCTGGTTTGCCCATCGCTTAGCTACAGGTAAAGCAGCTGAAAAGGCCGAAGAGTATAACAAGGAATATATATGCAAATGAAGTAGCACAGCAATAGTGTAGTGGTTAGAGCATCCACCTAACGAACAGGCATTCCTGGTTTGAGTCCCACTGCAGCACATATCATTTTCCATGTGAAATCTGTATATGAACATATTTTTACATCTTTTTGCTGTATAACCTACATAATAACATTTAAATGTGACCTGGAGTACTGCATTAAATGCACATGTGAAGTGTCAGTGTCATAATGAATAAGGCACTAGTAAGCAGGTTTAAGCACAAATAAGCAGTAATAAGCATATATAAGCACTAGTAAACATGTTTAAGTGCATTTGCATGGGGGTAAGCATTGCCCACACAGATTAAGCAATGTAGAAGCTGAGTGTAAGAAACTGTAACCGAAGGTTAGCAGTGCTTACCTCTGCGCAAACCTGCGCAAAACCCGCTTACAACTGCTTTAAAGTGCCTTAATTACTCTCTACCCAACAGCGCGTGTACTGCCCAAAAACAAAATAAACAGCCTCTGCAAGTCTTGAACCCAGGACCCTCTACACCACAGTCACAGTAGTTAAGCACTAAGCCATCATAGCAATACATAAGAGTGAGGTGTCATCAAACAAATCCTCACCATAGAAAAATCAAACTGAACATGTGAAATGAACCTATGTACAGTGTGATGTTGTATAACCTGCCACAGAACAATAATATGTGAATTGGATTACTGCAGTAAGGCCAGATGTGAGGTGTTATTGCAATAAAGTGTTGAAGTTTCCAGGACCCCATACAGCATATGTACACATGAATCAAGGATACAAGACACATATATAACATGTAATGAAGAAGACATCAATGCCAAAAGGCAAATATCATGCAAATTGAATATTAAGCACCGCTAAGCATTGCACAGCACTGCTACCCAGACTACTGGCAGGATACTACCAGTGGGAGAAACAGTGTCAACCTACAAAGTCTAATTTTAAACAAATGCATGTTTGTCCCTAGCGAGACGACCCCAAAAATTCTGCTAAAAAGAGTCCTCGGGGTAACATACCATGCCTCACAGGTAAGCATAGAAGGATACATATGTTCGCAGAATGAATGTGTGGGAACCCTGAAGATCCATGGGGTGAGACAAATTACTTGATGGGTCCCGAGAAGTGGAGAGTGGGCAATGTGTAGTGGTGTGGTGAGATTCAGATGGTACCTGTAGGAAGGATGATTGATGTGGAGGAGGGAGGGGTGTGGAGGGCATGATGGGTAAGACATTATGGGCTGAGGCGTGCCAGGGTTGGACAGACACATTCTAATGGGACTGCCCCATGGATGTAAGCAAGAAAGGAGGGTGGGGAAAACAGGAAGATAACTGAGACATACCATTTCCCATGGCAAAGCACATTATGAGTAATATTTATGTTGCATAACCCATGGAATAACATTGATATATATATATATATATATATATATATATGAATTGGAGTACTGCTGCCACAAAAGAACATATATATATATATATATATATATATATATATATATATATATATAACCTGGAGTACTGCAGGAACTGCACATGTGAGGTGTCAGTATCATTATGCATAAGGCAGTAGTTAGGTTAAGCAGCAAGAAGCAGTAGTAAGCATATGCCAGCACTAGTAAGTGAGTTTAAGGCTGCATGCATGGGTTTGCACAGAGGTAAGCACTGTTAATTTCTGGTTACAGTGTCCTACACCCAGTAAGCTTCTAAACTGCTTAACCTGCATAGGCAGTGCTTACCCCCGTGCAAACCCACTTACAACTGCTCAAAGGTACCTTAATTACACTTTATCCAACAGCCTTTGTTCTGCTTAGCAAAAAAATAAGCAGCCTCTGCTAGGAACAAACCCAGGACCCTGCACACCATAGCCAAAGTGATTTACCACTAAGCCATCTCAGATATACATATCCTTGATGTATTCACAAATGTATCATCCAACCCAGTCATTCAGCAGTACAGAGAATGTATTCCAACATGTAGATGTATGTGTGTGAGTAAATATATTAATGTCTAAATGGTTACAGCATATTGATATATGTATATATATCATCTTCTTTTGGCTGTTCCCATTAGGGATCGCCACAGTGGATCATCTGTTTCCATTTCTTCTTGTCCTCTGCATCTTGCTCTGTCACACCAACTACCTGCATGTCCTCTCTCACCACATACATAAACCTTATCTTAGGCCTTCCTTTTTTCCTGTTACCTGGTAGCTTCATTCTTAGCATCTTTTTCCAAATATACTCAGCATCCCTCCTCTGCACATGTCCAGACTAACATAATCTTGCCTCTCTGGCTTTGTCTCCAAACCTTCCAACCTGGGCTGACCCTCTAATATACTTATTCCTAATTCTGTCCACCCTTGTCACATCCAGTGCAAATCTTAACATATTTAACTCTGCCACATCGAGCTCTAACTCCTGCCTTTTTGTCATTGCCACTGTCTCCAACCCATATAACATAGCTGGTCTCACTACCCTCTTGTAGACCTTCCCTTTCACTCTTACTGGTACTCATTTGTCACAAATTACTCCTGACACTTTTCTTCACCCACTCCATCCTGCCTGTACTCTCTTCTTCACCTCTCTTCCACACTCACCATTACTCTGAACTACTGATCCCAAGTATTTAAACTCATCCATCTTCACCACCTCTACTCCTTGCATCCTCACCATTCTTCTATCCTCTCTCTCATTCACACACATATACTCTGTCTTAGTCCTGCTGACCTTCATTCCTCTTCTCCCTAGAGTATATTTCCATCTCTCCAGGGTCTCCTCCACCTGTTCCCTACTCTCACTACAGATCACAATGTCATCTGCAAACATCATAGTCCATGGGGACTCCTGTCTGATCTCGTCTGTCAACCTGTCCATCTCCATAGCAAATAAGAAAGGTCTCAGAGCTGATCCTTAATGTAATCCCACCTCCATCTTAAATGCATCCGTCACTCCCACTGCAGACCTCACTGCTGTCACACTACCCTCGTACATATCCTGTACCACTCTTGCATACTTCTCTGACACTCCCGACTTCCTCATACAATACCACAACTCCTCTCTAGGCACCGTTTCCTATGCTTTCTCTAAGTCTACAAAAACACAATGCAACTTCTTTTGACCTTCTCTGCACTTCTCCAACACTTTCAGAGCAAATATCATATCTGTAGTGCTCTTTCCCAGCATGAAGCAATACTGCTGATCACTAATCATCATGTCCTTTCTTAACCTAGCTTCTACTACTCTTTCCCATAACTTCATGCTGTGACTGATCGATTTAATCCCTCTGTAGTTACTACTACTCTACACATCACCCTTATTCTTAAAAATCTGTACCAAAACACATTTTCTCCATTCCTCAGGCATCCTCTCACTTTCCAAGATTTCATTAAACAATCCAGTTAGAATCTCCACTGCGATTTCATCTAAAAGCCTCCATGCTTCCAAAGGTATGTCATCTGGACCAACAGCCTTTCCATTCTTCATCCTCTTCATAGCTATCCTTACTTTCTCCTTGCTAATCCACTGCACTTCATGATTCACTATCCCCACATCATCCAGCCTTCTCTCCCTCTCATTCTCTACATTCATCAACCCCTCAAAGTGCTCTTTCCATCTGCTCAACACACTCTCTTCGCTTGTGAGTATGTTTCCCTCATTATCCTTTATCACCTTTACCTGCTGCACATCTTTCCTAGCTTGGTCCCTCTGTCTAGCCAATCAGAACAGTTCCTTTTCTCCCTCCTTAGTGTCCAACCTTTCATACAACTCTTCATATGCCTTATCCTTAGCCTTCGCCACCTCTATCTTTGCCATGCACCTCATCTCCTTATACTCCTGTCTACTTTCTTCATCTCTTTGACAATCCCACTTCTTCTTTGCCAACCTCTTTCTCTGTATACTCTCCTGTACTTCCTTATTCCACCACCATGTCTCCTTGTTGTCCTTCCTCTGTGCAGATGTCATGCCAAGCACCTTTCTTGCTGTCTCCCTTACTAGCTCTGCTGTAGTTACCCAACTATTTGGCAACTCTTCACTGTCACCCAGTGCCTGTCTTAACTTTTCCCTGAACTCCACCTCACAATTACCCTTTTTCAGTTTCCACCATTTGATCCTTGGTGCTGCCCTTACCTCCTCTTGATCACCAACGTCATCCTACAAACCACCATCCTATGCTGCCTAACTACACTTTCCCCAGTTACCACTTTACAGTCTCTAATCTCCCTCAAACTGGCCCTCCTACATAAGATATAATCTACCTGTGTGCATCTTCCTCCACTCTTGCATTTCACCCTATGCTCCTCCCTCTTGTTAAAATATGTATTCACCACAGCCATGTCCATCCTTTTAGCAAACTCCACTACCATCTGTATAAAAAACAAAAACGGTCGTAGGTAAAAGCAAGGTGCAAAAAGGAGCCCAAACAAAATGAAAGAAAATGCACCGAGCTAGCACACTGAGAACGTTTATTAATAGACAAAACAGAAAACAGAAAATGGTGAGCGCTTTCACAACATAAAGTTGCTTCATCAGACAACAGTAAAAGGCTTACACTCTATTTAAATAGTCAAATATCCATTACTCAATTGACTAATTAGGGTTAGCAAGCTGTACACAATCAAATTCAAGAGAAGCTTACCACAGTGAATCCTACAATAAAGATGCACTATGCATATAATGTTACACACAAAGTTACTAAGCATATATAACCACACTATATACAGTGTAAAAAACCATGTACATACATATATAAGATAAAAAAATGACAGTACTGTCGTTGTTTTATCTTATATATGTATGTACATGGTTAGCCTTTCTCCTCTCTTCCTGCCTTCACCCATGCCTCCCCCTCTTCTCCTCCTTTGGCCAACAGTAGCTCTGCTCCATATTGTGTGCATGTACTACATATGCATATTACTGTACAAATCTGTCTGTGTATGTGTAGTTACATATATATCTATATCTTTATAGGCGAAATAAAAATTAAAGCTGTAATTTTTTTTAAACAGTTTGCAATGCCAATGGCCTTCTACTTGGCCATTGGCATGCTTCCTCAATAATATGCAGCCTTTATTTGGAGCTGTCATAGATCCATTTTGTAGTTTGCAGAAATGTACTCGGTTAATAGCCGAGTACATTTCTGCAGACTGCAATCGTCTTGCACTGACAGCCGCCGGCTTCCTGGATCGCAGATTACCCTCATTTGCATGGTTTTCACTTGCAAATGAAGGTAATTTGCATATAGGAGCTCGGTCCATGCAGAATTAGCCTAAGAGCTCACATGCACGTCCCAGGAGCTCATTCCTGGATCGCGCGTCGGCCATATTGCCGAAAATTGCTCTTAGACTAATCCTGCACGCTATAAAGGGCTTCGTAAATCTGGGGGCTTGACATTTGTTTTTATTCAATATAAAACCAATAACCTGAATAATTTCTTGCTTTTGTTTTATCACTATATCCATGCTTGCTTCATTCTTTGTTATAATAATAGTATCATCAGTATAATTTAACAAAATGGATATTTTTATTCCTTTATTTGAAATATAGCTCATAATATCCATTGCCTTGTTGATATATGTAGATATTGCATTAATTACTAATACAAATAATATACCACTCAATGGACAGCCTTGTCTAATACCCTTTTCCATCTTTATATCTTTACTCAAACATCCATTTACTATAATCTTTACTATGTTATATTTATATGCTGATATGCACACATTCTTACACCTCTTATTTATATTATATACATCAAACATATCCCATAATAATGAATGATGAATTGAATTGCATGCTTTGCTTAAATCTCCTACCATTACTATTGTCTGAACATTTCTAACTACTATAGAATATACTGTTTCCCTAATTATTAGCAATAAATCTTGCATTTTTTCCCTTTTATGCCAAAAACATGTTCATTTACATTACCTACTTTTTCTTCCATCCTTTTTTGTAATATTTTCATTAAAAACTTGTAATCTGTGTTATTTAACACACTTGATCTCCAATTCTGTATATCTTCTTTCTCCCCTTTTTTCCTATAAACTTAATAACACCTCTACATAGTTCTTTATACCTGAAACCTTGTTTTAACCACTCGTTTAATACATAGATAAAACATTTATTTTGCTCTGTAGTCATACATTTATACATCTTATATTCTATTCTATCAGGTCCTGCTGCAGAATCTAAATTAATTACTTTTATCCCCTGTTCTAATTCCTTGATACTTATATCATTTTCTAAATCCTTATTATCCATGTCAGAAAATGTACATACTTCCATTCTTCCCATGTCTTTGCACCTGTTGTGAATTATGCATTTACCTAAGGAATCTTTCAACTCCCTCATTACACTATTTTCTCTTTGATTATTTTACTTAAATACAGTGCAATTTCTTCTTTTTTTTTCTTTTCAGGAAATATCTTTGTTTGTACAATAATTGTTCTATCTTTTCTTATTTGAATCATATAATTTCTGTTTCTTAATAAAAAAGAAATTTCATTGTTTAAAATTTTATATATTATTTTTTTCATGTATAGCTTCTCTTTCTCCCATGGTACATAACATTTTTATATTTCAGTAGAAAATGTAACCACCACTTCTGACCACTCTTTATAAAAGTCTCTAATTTCTACATGATCTTGCCATAATGTCATAACCTCTTTTATCTCTTTAACATCCAATTTCACTTCATTTATTCTTGCCATACCTTTCCCTATTTTTATATAATCATCATTTCCCTTTACCATAATTCAAATTACCCTGTGGTCAGAAAAGCCTGTTAATAACAATCCTTGTTTAACTATTATTAAACTTTCTGGCAAATAAAAAAAATCTATTTCTGTTCTTTTTCCCCTCTTTTATATGTCCAAATCTCTAAATTCCATATTTTAATTGTCTGTATTTTATAATATCCTTAACTAGTTTAACATCATAAACCTACTTATTTTGCTGTCTTAAATTGCTATTAAAGTCTCCTACTACAATTATCTCGATGTTAACTGCTACCTATTGTATTATCATTCCAAACATCTCTTCTCTATCTTTTTTATTATATATGCATATATTGCAATAATTCTCATAACACATGTTCTCTCCATCTTACATAAATGATAGTAATTCTACCTGTTATGACAATGGTGATGTATAATACTTTAATTGCATCTTTATGTAATATAGGTATTCCTCAGCATGTCTCTTTCCCAAAATTCTATGTTTCTTTTTTCCCATCATACTTCCGTTTGAATTCTTTCACACTTTGACAAAATTCTAATATCATCTAGTATAATAACATCACTATCTAATTTTTTACACCATTCCAGAATTCCTAGCTTCCTTTCTAACTTCTTAAAACTATTAACATTTAATGACAAAACTTTGCACATAACTCTGCTTTATATATTGTGTATTCATCCTTTCCTCTTTTTTTAGTCTTCTATATTCTTTCTTTTCCTTTCTCTCACTCTTTCACCAATTGAATTTCTCATTTATTTAACTATGTTCCATTTAACTTCATCAGTTTCACTTAAACCTGACTCTTCTTCTTCAATATTTTCTAAATTTAAGTCTTCCTTCACTTTTTCTTTTTGCATCATTTGTTTTCCATCAGTAATAGCTATCATTTTTTTTATTTTTCTTCTACTTCTGATTTCTTTTCTGCAACTTTATCCTTTTTACCTTGTTCTTCTACTTTCTCTGTTATATCAACACTACTTCATTTCTTTCTTCTTCACTCAGCTCCAAATGTCTTGCTTTTTTACATTTATAACATATTGGTTCACAGTTTTTGCATTGTGTCCTATTCCCTCACATGAAGAAATCATCTTTGTCACATTTCTTAATTGAATAATCTGTTTTTCCACACAAAAAACACAATTTTGGCTGTCCTCAATATTTTACCTGGACTCTATCACCTTCAACATTAATAATGCTTGGAATATGTATAATGCTATAATTTTCCAGTTTCAGTATCACATTGCAGTCCCATGCCCTAGTGCATAAACCTCTATTGTCATATACTTTTGATAAATTCAAAACATCATTACATAAATATAATAAATGCTTTTTTTAAGTCTCTTTTTACACTTCAGTTCTGAATTGAAAGTTATTTTTTCTTTGTTTCCCTAAAAGAGGGCTTAAATACGTATATGTTTCATGGTGCACAGTTTCTCCTTTTTTCATATTCTTCAGTAAATCTTTCTATTATCTGCCCATTCTTGAAAATAATGTCATAAAAATGTTCTTTTTTAATATAGCTAAATGCTCCTACCTCATTAGTTTTAATTTCAAGCATCTTAATAACTTCATCCTATACCTTATATCTGTCCATTTCTGTCCCTTCTGTTCAATCTGCATTTTAAACACTCTCTTTTTCTTTGGACTTACTACATTCTCTTCTTTCTTGCCATGGATCCCTATTTTGACCATTTCAGTGTAGGATTTTTTTTCAGCCTTCCTAAATTCATTCTGCTGCATTTCTTCTTTCTGCATCCTGTCCATCATCTCTCCACATGATACATCCTTACCATCTTCCTGCTCACGTTTATTGACCATACACAATAATGTAACATCCCGCAACCCTCCTGAGTGAAGGGGTGCAACAAAACAACCTTGTGTTACAACTCTGGATTCAAACAATTTCTGCTGGAACATTTTTTCTAAATCAATCTCCACTGCTTCACTGCTGCTTTGAAAAGGATCAACTCCTTTTCCCCCATCTCTGACACATCATGTTCAACTATCAACATTTCCTATATCTCAGACTTCTTTTCTGACTGATTCAACACATCTGCTGCTCAAATAACACCACCAAAAACTCTGCCTCCCTTACCATTTTCTTTTTTGACCTCCATTTTTGCTTTATATGCCTTCCTACTTCTTGGAGATGCCTTCACACCTGGAATGGAAGCAGGAAGCAGAATGTGCCACACACAAATGAGCCCCCTTATGGAAAGAGTAAGGGAAGTTCCCTGATGCCTTGGCCAAATTTCCCCTTGCAGTATAAACACCATGTCAGTTCTCTTCTGAAAAGAGGCTCCTAGCCCAGTGGGGCTAACCTGGTCAACAAAGAATAAAATAAATAAGTAAATAAAAAATCCAGTATTTTGGCACTGCCACAGACCTGTGATTACTGCTGTTACTAGACCACTTTCAAATTCTTAATTTAAGCCTCACAATTGTTCATTTTTCCTTTTACTCTTATTTATTGCAGTTTGTTTTAGCATAAATTTGTTTTGTTTTGCATTTATTTTATTGTAAATGTGTTTTTTCATACAGCTTTAAAAATAATTCTTTAGGGCAAGTTACAACTATTTCTTTTTGTTTTCTCTGCTGTGACTCAAAGAATTATATTTAGGTGATGGTGAGAGGAGCTGAGAAGTAACATTTATTATGTAAGGTAAGCAAAACAGGAATAGGTTTCAATCTTTTGGAGTTGTCACCGACCTCTGACTGCTGCTGTTCATCTAAGTTTTGTACCCACTCTCTCTTTCTCTGCTGTGCTATTAAACTCAGTGGCTCTTGAGTGGCCCACCCCTTCTATACATTTGGCTTTGCAAGCTCCTCCCATTCTCATCTTCTCTGTTCGTTCTAGTAAGCACTAGAAGTTCAAACAAGGAAGGCTCTTTCTTTAGACTGTTAAAATGTCATGTACCCTCTGTTGTATATCTTCCTGCTGTTTAGAGTACACTGCAATATCTAGAGTACTAATTCATTTTCTTCCATTGTACTTTTAAAATCACAAACATCAGGGTAAGAGTACCAATCACTGGTAGCATACAAACCACTTATCATTATCTTGGGATTAGTGCTTTTCTCTTTACTTCTGGTGAGAGAAGGAGCACAGGGACATTGCTTCCTTTCCTTCCTAGTGACTACCAATCACTAGATGTGTTGAAACTGCTTCTTAGGAACCAGCTTGGGATTAGAGCTAGTGTTTTGTTGTTAGTGAGGGAAGGAGCACAGAAGCATTGATTCCTGACTGTCTCTGATTGCTCAGTATGCATGAGACTTCCATAACTAGTCTGATGTTGAACCATTGTGCAGTTTAACTCTCTTGCACCAAGCTGCTGTATGTGCTATCTAGGGCATCTACCAGGAGAAGGCTACAGCCAGCCTATGGATTTATACATTTGTTACAAGATTGCTTTTTACCACATACCCTATCACCTGCTTCTTAGAACCCAGTTTGAGATTAGTGCTACTTTTGCATCTGGTGAGAGAAGAAACAAAGAGACATTGACTCCTAGCTGAATGTAGCTGTGGTGAGACCAGTACTGTAGTAGTTTTAAAGTAGATAATAGGTGAATCACTACTATTTATTATTCTTGGCAAACCTGTCTCCTTTCTTTAACTACTGCTAGAGCAGTCACCATCTAACCTAATTTCAGAGTATCATCCTGACTACTTCATCCATAAATCTTCAAGATTTTCTATAGTAATCTGTCTCAGACCTGTTAATACTATGACCTACCCTTATCCATCACACTCTCAAACTATGGCTCATCAGTCTCCTCTCACCCCATTTGTGGTCAGTCTGATTGTATTACGTACTCCAAGACAGTGTAGCTACTGCCTTATACTTACCAAATATTCACTGATTCTACCAATTGAGAGTACAATCTGTTAAAGATGTAAAGATTTAAAAAACATGGAGGCATGCTTCTGTTATCAGCCCACTACTGGTACGCATCATGTATCCACAATTCCACATTAGTAACGACACACCACTAAGCAATAAATTTTGATGAAGCGGTAAATAAAAATTTGTCAAATCCTCCTAGAACATACTTTAAAAGGACTAAGCCTTCAACACACCAGACAACACCTACTCCATCTTCACTTCCACATACTGCAATTCCACACAGATCATCTAAGAGTCACCAGAGAAACAGGCCTAATCCCATACGGCCTACTATTTCTACTGCCACAAAGGGAAATATTTTAGTCATAGGTGAAACTATAGTTAGGCATACAGACACTATACTTACCAGAGTGGACAAGAGCAGGGTGAATGTAAGCTGCTTGTCCAGTACCAGTATCTGTGATGACACAAAGACTCCAAGGTCCTTTAAACCAGACAAGCATAACAATGACTTAGTGGTGGCCCATGTGGTAGTGAATGACCTAAGGAACTCAACCCAGAGAGAAATGCAGAGAGACATGATGGAACTTACTATGCATGCATTAGAGGCAGGAAAGGCACTTGTCTTCAGTAGTCTCCTGCTTTCACCAAGGATAATGCCTAGATACTAAGATAAGATAACTGGTTTTAACAGTTGGATAGATATTTAGTTTCCCTCTAAGTGGATCTAGTATGTGTCAGTATGGGATACAATAGTCGATATTTAGCCAAGGAGTGGCTTACACCCCTCACACTAGAGTGTCTGCAAACTAGCTAAAGTGTTTGCTGTCCCTAAAGTACTCATTTTTATTCAGAGACTCACTTGGCTGGTAAACTAATGTGCAAAGCAGCTCAAATCCTCCATTGAGGATTTCAGTGCATTTTTGAGTGAGTAGCATAATGCCGTGTCATCTTTGGAGCAGTAAGTGGCAGAGGTGCTAAATAAGTTAGTGGTCTTAAGTAATCAAATTATTTAAATTGAACAACAGCTGGTTAACCTAGGAGACAAGTTTAGAAACTGCAGTTAGGGTGAAGTAGAACGCTGCAAATTAAGGCAGGTTTTGACTGTTTTGAATTTGTGAAAAATAAAATCATAGAATATACTGTTTCCTCTAAACTATTGCTGGAAATAAGGAAAGCCTACTAATTTCTGTCAATATCAGCATATCAAGTGTATGTATGTCTAAAAGGGATTTTGGTACAATTTGTGACCTTTTATGTGAAAGAAACGTTTTTGTCTAAATTGTGTTGCTGAAGAAAGAGACTCACAGTGAAAGGTAGCAAGGTAGTGGTCGCTCATGATTTCTCAGGGCCTGCTCTGCAACGAAGAGTGCATTTGGTGACTGCCATTAAGGAGTGAATCATAATTCAATGTGAGTTACTATGGAGTGCCTGTGATGCAGAAATCAGTGTGAATTACAATGAAATGCCTGCAATAAAAATTTCATTATGATTTACTAAGGAATGCCTGAGGTACAGAATTTAGTATGAGTTACTGTGGAATGCTTGTGATGAAGGTGTCATTGTAATTTAATAAGGAGTGTCTGAGATTATAATTCAGTGTAAGTTACTATGGAATGCCTGTGATGAAGATGTCATTGTAATTTAATAAGGAGTGTCTGAGATTAGAATTCAGTGTGAGTTACTATGGAATGTCTGTGATGCAGTACTCAATGTGAGTCACTATGGAATGTCTGTGATGCAGAACTCAATGTGAGTCACTATGGAATGCCTGTGATGCAGAATTCAGTGTTAGTTACTACAGAATATCTGTGATGAAGAATTCAGTGTGAATTGCAATGAAATGCTTGCAATGAAGATTTCATTGTAATTTACTAAGGAATGCCTGAGATATGGAATTTGGTGTGAGTTACTATGGAATGCCAGCAATGCAGAATTCAGTGTGCATTATTATGAAATGCCTGTGATGCAGTATTCAGTGTGAGTTACAGTGAAAAGCCTGCAATGAAGATTTTGTTGTGATTTACTAAGGAATGCCTGACATACAGAATTCAGTGTAAGTTACTATGGAATGCCTGTGATGCAGAATTCAATGTGAGTTACTATGGAATACCTGTGATGCAGAATTCAGTGTGAGTTACTATGGAATACCTGCGATGCAGAATTCAATGTGAGTTACTATGGAATGCCAGCAATGCAGATTTCATTGTGAGTTAATACAAAATGCTATCTAAACAGAATTCAGCTTGATTTATTAGGGAATGCTAGCAAAACAGAATTCAGCGTGATATATACTATTGCCAGGAATCTGCTAGGTATTTCCCCAAGAGCATGCAGATATTTTACAACAACTGCAGCAACAATGGATGTATTGAAAAGCATCCCTCCAATGCTGAAGTGTGCAAGTGGAGAATATTTAATAGAGGACACTGTTGTAAAATGTTAAACTGGAAAAGGATGGGAAAATGAGGAGGACCAAGAATATGATGCCTTCCTGACATATCATTTGAACTATTTTTGCAATAACAGTTTTGGCATATGCACACATTACTGTGACAGCTTCTTCTTTAATAAAAGCAAAACAAATTTGTAACATTTGTTTTTATCAAATATATAGTCTTAACATGTATATCAACCCTGCAACAATCCAGCTGTCAGCCAATGATTCTCATAAATATTTGTCACCTCTTGTCCTTTATACATAACACAGGTAAACAATACATATTAGGAAACAAAATGAAAAAAAGAAATCTGAAGTATTAACTCAATAGCTTAGTCTTCCTGATGTAAATTTCAAGTATAAAAAGGCAGATGTTTGCACAACTTTAAGAAATAATTACTGCTAGTTCATCCTTCCAGGATTTAATAATCCTTAGTCTATTATTATTGTTAACTTTTAACTGTTAGACAATTGTAGTACTGTGTTTGACTTCTTATTTTTCTATGTGTGTAATTAGTGCTCACTACTTAATTTTACCAAATGTATTTCTCATATCTGATTCATATTGTATTCCATTTATCATATCATACATTCTGTGGAGCTTTTCCTCCCAGGGCCTCCACTGACAAAGGACCTGTGTCCAGTTGGAATTTCCCAATAAATAAATGTAAATAAATAAAAATAAAATAAAAATATGGTCCGATACTCTCTCTTTTCTCACTCAACAACTCCCCTGAGGGGTCTGTTTCAGAGCTGTAGGTGTACAAACTACGGCTGTTACATTTCTGTAAATTGTATGAATATGTGTTAGGATATTTGACTATTGCAAATACTGGGGAGGAACATGTTTTTCTTTATAGCTGGTATATATATATATACACACACACACACACACACACACACACACATATATATATATATATATATATATATATATTTACATACATATATTTTGGCTTATGTTGTAATAGGAAGATGGGCAAACTGTTATGGTTCTAAAAAGTTGTCCTTATGTTGTTGATGGGAGATTTTACATTAGCAATTGTTAAGATGGTATTCCCTGAGAATGACTCTGAGTTAAATCCCCATAGTAGCAAGAGCTGCTTACGAAAATAGATATACGAGGTTTGTTAGATATAAACAGTATGTCTTTAGGACACAATGATGTGTGTTAGGGGTTATGTGATTAACTGGAACAATGAATGCAACAACAGCAGTGGGAAAAGGAACATAAATGATAGAAACATGAATATATAATGTAAGTGTAACTGTAACAAGCAGGACATGGGCAGGATTCAAAAAGGCAGCAGTGATGTAGTATCCGTAAACCAGTTTTGGCATCATACTAACCATTTCCAATTCAGAGGCAGTTCTCCTGTTACATTCTTGTCTTGTCAGTGGCAATAGTGTAGACAGCAGTCTTGCTGGGAAAGCTTACTTCTAATACAGTAACTCAAATGAGTGGCTAATGCTAATTAGACATGTGCTGTCCCTGAAAATGCCAGTGGCTGGAGATTAACTCAGCAAAGTAATTCTTTTGTCCGGTTAAACTTTTCCTTTGAAGTAAAAAAGTGAACGCTGTCTTTTGACAGCATTCACCCATCACTGCTATTGGAGTGGTCACAGTACAGTTAAATATAATAGAGTTTTGTGTGTGTGTGTGTGTGTGTGTGTGTGTGTGTGTGTGTGTGTGTGTGTGTGTGTGTGTGTGTGTGTGTATGAATACTGTGTGTGTGTTCCGTCTGTGTACTTGTGTTGACATTTGTGTGCATGACATTTGAGGTATGACTGTGGCTAAATGGATGTATATGTTTGTGCATGTGCACATGTTGGTGCGTGTGTACAGGTATGTGAGTGAGTATTTTTGTGAGAGTCAGAGTGTGTGAGGGGGATTGTCTCTAAACCCTTGTGTATGTGTGTGTGTGCATGCGTGTGTGTGTGTGTGTGTGTGTGTGTGTGTGTGTGTGTGTGTGTGTGTGTGCATGCACGCATGTGTGTGGGTTTGTGTGTATGTGTCTGTGTGAGTGTATATCTTAGAGTGTGCATGTGCATGTCTGGGGGTGTCTAAACTACCATCATATGTGAGCTGGTATGGAGAACACTAGTGCTGTTTGGTGTGACAGCACAGTATTGAATTCAGAGGCACAGTACTGAGACGCTCATGGGATGTTTCTCTGTTCATCTTTACCTAGTCTCGGAATCAGAGATTCTCACTGTCACACTAACTGCTGACCCTGTGTTGGCCAATTAGCAGAGGCAGAAGAGTCTTTGGGAATCCCAGGGCATGCTATCAATCATGTATACTGTATACAGTTAACCTCATTTTAAGGTTAATATTTAATTATTGTTTAATTTTTGGTTCATATTTAATCATTGTTTAATTTGTGTTTGTTCTGATCAATAATTAAAATATGTCTGAAAAAAAAACTGGATCCCACTTTAAGTGCATTTTCAGATTCATTACTATTCCCACTGGCAGTGCTCATGCTCCATACTACCATGTTGTTGGCCTCCTGCTATGGTATATGTAAGCAATGCTGTCTGGTAGGGTGTGTATTACTGTATAATTAACACCCCCCAGGGATGTTATGAGTCCCGATGCCGCACACTTAATTTTAGTTTCATTTATTTATTTATTTATTTTACACTTGCTAAACAGCAAAAGCACTGCTTAGCAAAGGTGAAATAATGACTCGATCGATCTCGCTGTTCATCACATGCACACACACACTCACAGATATAGACATTAACACACACACACACACACACTTTTTATTATGATTTTTTTTTTTTACATTTTACACTCGTTAAACATAAAGCACTGTTTAATGAGCATAAAATAATGGCAGCCATTAATTTTTTCTGTCCAAGCTCCACAGCAGCTTGATATGCTGCCATCAAGCGGTGAACTTGTTTTACAGAGGGCATTACGTGTATATTAACAGCTTGCTTGAGAACGTTCGATCTCCATTCAGGATGTGATCTATGGATCACCCATTCTCTAATACCTTTCAACATCTTATGTTATATGCTTGCACAGTGCTCTCCAGACATACCTTTATGCAATTAAGGTGCTGTGATTGGACAGCCAGCTCTTACGCTTTCACCAGGGAGTCAGCACTGAACCTTTTTTGTCTTTTTTATTAACAGCATTTGTGGATAGGCCTGAAAATTGCTTTCATTCTCAACTTGGGCAGCAAATTAAAAATGAGGCAATGATCCTTTAATATGTAACCTGAGCAATGGATCACAGCAGAAGTTAGAATATGATAGGATCATTAGGCCATGAACATATCTTATCAAAATAAAATAAAAAATTATCTGCCCTCCTGAATTCATTTCTGAATTTAAGTTGGTAATTATTTACACAGAAGCTGAACTGGACCGTATCCCACCTAAGGAAATACTTGCGTGAAACCATGAAGGAGCATGTTATCCCAGACACCACAACCACATGTTTAATTCATTGTCTTTAATTTTGGTTATGTTTGCTTATTCTCACTATACAGGATAAAGTTGAAGAATAGATTTACACAAATACATGATAAACCATTTTGCCATATTTTCACTTTCTTACAATTTAGCATGCCATTTTATAGATTTGCATGATATTACTTTTGGCACAGCAAGTCACTGGCTATACTCAACTTTTCTTTCTCAGCATTCTATCTCACTGCTGGTCTCCATATTTGATGAGGTGTACTGTAATAGATCATAACTTGAAGTCTGCTGTGTCACAGTATAAGAGATAAGCAGGGGTACAAAGAATCAGTTTCTCCACTCTATACCAACATATATTTTTCTTTATCCATGTTTTTTAGGCCAACCAGAATTTGTGAACACTCTATTTTTCCTCATTTCCTCAGTTTGTACAGAGGAGTAGCAGAGCTGTTAAACAGTCAATGATAAATGGCTTCACAGTTTAATTATTGTTTGTGATTTTAAATGAGCTAATTTAATGCAGTCTCAAGGCACGACATCTGCACATAAACTGCAGATGGTGAGGGGGTGGGGTTACAAGCTGTTGCTTGTTCCTTTCCTGCTTCCAACAACAGACACCTTCCCAAAGCATTAGGTCTCCTGGGAAGGGATGAAAGGAACAGACAACATCCCTGTGTTATCCTTACTTTTCTTCCATTTCAAAATTGCAGTGTAGGGTAAGAAAAATGAAGGAGACAGGGAATGACATAAACAGTTTTAAATTAACAAAATACCGATTAGATAACATTTGGGAACGTGTTCAGTTTTGTAACTCTTACTTAAAAGACGTGTTCTAACTTTGGAAAAAATACAAAGCAGGGCAAATGTACAGACAGGTGTGAAGACATTTCCTTACGAAGACAGTCTTAAAATATGAATGTGTAAGGCCTGAATGTTTATTTTCTTTTGTTTTCATTATTTTTAACAAGTAGGTAAATTGGACCACAGGGACCATTCCTCGACTTCAACCTAATTGCAAGTAATGGAAAGTATTAACAAGACACTTGTAATACACTTAAGATGGTGAAACAATGTACAGTAAGCATGCACATTTCACAAACATGCAAGAAGTTGCAAAGCAATGAATATTTAAAGCACAAGAGTGAAATAAATAGATGACAGCAAAATAAATACAACTTAGATATTTATAGACAGCTGAGTATGACACCAAAGTGGATATAACTTAAAAATAGTTACTTAAGTGGAGTGAAGAAATATAAAACAAAATTGAGAAATATTATAGTAATAAATGTTAAATAATTATTATACAGAAAAATAAAAAATGTAATTTAGACTTCCACTGAATACCTACATTAAGACTACAGAACGCCAGAACATAAAATATGCTGAAATAAGGACGTATAGTAAAGATCCAGGTTATATGGATAGTGCATAATTAACAATGGAAAGACTATAGGTTCATAGGTTCATAGGTTCATACTAGGCTATCTGCCCTAGGGCATTTATAAGCCTAGCCAGAATGTGTTTGGCTTTCGCCACCCATTTTAAATTTATTTTGCTATGCCCTTTTTCGAGGTTAGTATACTGTGCCTCTATCTAACAGTGACACAGAAGTGATACCCGGGGTAAACCTACGATCTCCCATCCACTCATCAAGATTCCTCTTGAAAAGAGTCAATGAGGGACTCTGCCTAACCTGGACTGGGATTTTATTCCAGAGTGAAGGGAGCCTCTGGGTTATGAATCTGTCCCTCCAGCATGTCCTATTTATTTCAGTGCTGAGGTTCAAGTCTCTCGAGCCAGAGCTCGATGGGATTTGGATTTTCTGAGGTGCAGCATGTCCATTAATTCTGGGTTGGACATGGCTTTATACGTCAGGCACAGATCTCCTCTGAAAAGCATGTTACACATTTTGTACTTTGGCCCACAGACCACATATTGTCAGACATAAGGCATTGTACATCAGCTGCATGTCTATCACTCCTGCAGCTAAGATGCACTTTGCTCTGCATATGATGCTTAGGGTGGTTCAGGCTATTAAATCAAGTTCATAATGTTTTAGTACAGCCTGTTACATCTAATTTTCTTCTGCATGTATAAGCAGTCAAAAGATATGAATATTCCAAAGATGATGAGCCACTTCAGTTTTGAATATTTTTATAGTCCTTTAAGTAAAGTTGCTGTTGTTACAGTTATACTGGAAAACAGAGTGCTGTGCAGACATGCAACAGTAGAGAAAAAGCACACAACATGGCGTTCACACACCACACTTGCATGTGTGTGCGCACACACACACACACACACACACACACACACACACACACACACATGCAAATGTGCATGTGTGTGAGTGAATGACTTGTTTAGTGAGTTCTAGATTGGTTCATACAGAGACAGACTGACTGATGAGCAGGACAGTTTGGCCTTCGGTTAGTTCCTTGCCCATTCTGACATACTACTGTACATTTGTATCTCAGTAGAGTTTTTAACTTGCCTTCCCATCATTCTACATTTCATGTCTGTAGTTGGCTCATGCTACTTATGATTACTACTTTGAAGCTGTAGTCTGTCTGAAGCAGCAGGCAGTCCCAATAGTTTTGCTTATTGCTCTGTTCTGGTTTCATTATATATATGTGTATATTGTAGCTTTCGTTAGCCAAAGTGCATTTTATTAGACTTGAAAATGTGGTGTGTACTTTTGTCGAATAACATGTAAATTGACTGAAGTTCAGTTAAGGAAGCCAGGATCACAGTACTCACAGCACAGCATGTTGTACAGTGTGGCTGTAGGCCACGGAAAACATGAAAAAATAAGTTCTCCTTTCTCTGTTATTGTCTTGTATATTCTATGTATGTGTATGTATATATACATATATATATATATATATATATATATATATATATATATATATATATATATATATATATATATATGGATCTAGGATGTTTGATCGAAAGATCAAATGTCCAAATCCATTTAGGGCGAGCATACTTAAACGAAAGTGCTTTTCACCGAAGAAGCACTTTCGCGTAAGTATACCTGTTGCCGAGGCCATACTACAGTGCGGAAGGGAAAATTCCATTTTCCCCACTGTAGTGCGGTCTCAGAGGGAAAATATTATAGTAGGGCAGGGTGTGGGGTGCACAGCCCCCCCACATGGTGGGGTGCAGAGGGCCCCTATGCAGAAACGTAAATATAGTGTTTTTTTTATTAACACGCTTTAACAAAAGCACTTTTTAGATGAAAGCGCTTTCGTTAAAGTGTGTTTGGTGGTTATGGATTCGGATGTTTGATCTTTTGATCAAATATCCTAGATCCATATATATATATATATATATATATATATATATATATATATATATATGGATCACCTTCGATTTACCGAAATGCCAAAACGCCGAAACACAAATCACCGACACCAAAAGACCGACAACAAAAAATACCGACAACGCAAAACACCGAACACCATTACACCGACACACTACACCTAAACAACACAGGACACTACATGACATATCCACTATCCCTAACCCAAACCCTAACCCTAAGGTCCGACACTACCGCACACTTACCCTACCTGCACCCTAACCCTAACTCACTTACCCACCCCTAACCCCAAGGTCCGACACTACCGCACACTTACCCTACCTGCACCCTAACCCTAACTCACTTACCCACCCCTAACCCCAAGGTCCGACACTACCGCACACTTACCCTACCTGCACCCTAACCCTAACTCACTTAACCCACCCTAAAACATAAACCCGTCACTAACACACACTTACATTACCCAAACCCTAACTCCGACACTACCGCACACTCACCTTTCACACACCCTAATCCTACATCCCTCACTATTGCACACTTACCTGTCCGCTCCCTAATCCAAATCCCTCACTATCGCATACTTACCAAGTCGCGCTTGCACATTCCCCTTGTCGGTCTTCCAGCTGTCGGGATTCCAGCATGTCGGTCAACTGCGTTGTCGGTCCTTTCGCATTCCTCTTCCGCGTGTCGGTGAATCGGCGTTTCGGTCAACTGAAGGGATCCATATATATATATATATATATATATATATATATATATATATATATATATCCAATATGTATATGTGTACACACACACACACACACACACACACACACACACACACAGTGTGTGTGTGTGTGTGTGTGTGTGTGTGTGTGTGTGTGTGTGTGTGTGTGTGTGTGTGTGTGTGTGTGTGTGTGTGTGTGTGTGTGTGTGTGTGTGTGTGTGTGTGTAGTCTCAGTGGTGAGGGTATGAAGTCCCTCATGTGGGGTGCAGGAGGACTTCCTCCTGCAGGATATTTGATCAGTGTTTGTTTCAGGGCATGGATTTGATAAAAAATGCAGTCTTTAAAATTGATTTTTGGGTAGATTGTCATATACCCATGCACATATACATGGACATGTCTATATCTCTATCTATCTATCTATCTATATATATATATATATATATATATATATATATACATATATACATACATACATACATATACCTATGTATTGGTGGTGCTTTGTGTACTATCATGGATGGGGTGATTCAGCTGTAATTTTGTTGACCTTCATAACTATGCAGCATTGAGAGCTGATGGTTTCTGGCAAGTTAGTTGACCTGTGGAGTTATTCTGCAGTACACCTTTGTATTGTACTTGCATTGTGTTAATACTGTTATTTGTTTATTTGTTTTATGTTGACTGGGAATGTCCAACCAGGAAATTACATTTCCAATATGTTTTAGGGAGAAAGTTCCACTATAACCGTAACAACATTGATGAATTAAATCTAAATCATGTTACCAATGGAAAATAAAATATAAAGCATTGTGCAATATATAGCGTAACATATGCAGTCAAGAATAAAAATCAGAAAACTGAGCATGGATTTGAATAAACTAGATGAGGCCTCTTTTAATATAGAGAACAAAATTAATCTTTTAATAACACTATTTACCTTGACATAGTGTGGTGTACAATGAATGCATATCCCATGAATATGACCTAAGCAATAATTCTGCTATGCTACCAAAATATGTATGCAGAGTAATATGACTGTAAAGAAAAAGTGAAATGAGGATGAAGAGCAAAGTATATGCTTTAGCTGTCCAGGTGTGACCACATCAATTGCAAAGTAAATTATCAAAATAGAACAAGTTATGCATAGCATGAAAAACAATGATACTACTGAATATGCTGCAGTAACAATAGGAAGGAAGAAGCAAAGTAGTAAGCAGTTTAATAACACATATCATCTGTAGGAACATATGGTGAGCAAGACAGAGGAATTCCAGAAAACATGAATCAAGTACAAAGAAAAAGAGGGACTGCAGTGGCAGGCCATTTAGGAGATAATGTCCAGGGAATATTTAAATAATACTACAACTGACAAAGAAAGATCTACTGGCAGGGAAACAAGGTCACTGCCAACTTTAAGCTTAAGTAATACCAAGCTAACATTTCCCGTGCAATTTAAATGTTTATTTTTTAATTCAGAATTAAAGGATATTTTAGGGATGTACCTAAGGTGATAGGACAGATGATTCCAAAACATATCAGTAGTAACAGAGTAATGAGATGCACCATATTTATTTATTTTTATTTCTATAATGCTAACCATATTTCCAAAGCATGAACAAAGTTCAAATTGAATAGCCCATCAATCAATAACACTAAAGAGAAAAGAACTATAGAATTTTATAAGTAATTTTTTGTTGAACGAAAGTCAGATTCTCCTCAATTTCTAACCGTTGCAGATTTTTTTCATAAATAAGCTAAGATGGGTCTACTCATGATAGCCCGGAGCAAAGCAAGCTACTGTGTTGTAGGCCTGCTTAAAATTATGGCAGAGGATGGAAGAAGACCTGTAAGAAAGTGTGTAGAATATGTAAGAGATGGAAAAATGCCCTAATTAGTTATGGACAGCCTGATATTAGGTGAGAAGAATGGCCTTACTGTGTCTAAGCTACCAAGTCTGTGACTGTTCTCACTTTTGTCTAATTTTAGTTCATTAACAAAGATATAGCCAAGAAACGTGACAGGAATGACTTACAATGAGAGAGAAGTCAGGAGAGGTTAAATGAAGATGTGTAGTTGAATAACTCAGAAAACAACATCAATATATTTGACACTGGAAGAGTAAGGGGCACACAACTGTATGTTCTCAGAGAACAAGCATATCAAGTTAGTTTTAGAGGCTTTCAGATAAAACCACATTGTATTATACCATAGTTATGCATTAAAGCTATACTGAAACCTTGAATTAACAGAGTAATCAATAAAGTCAGCTAAGACTATAGTGGCATCATTTATGTATTGAATGAGCAGTGAAATTTCTGTGGTGGTTAAGCATGTTGTTTATACATATTATGAAAAGAAATGAGCAGAATCTGAAGTTGTAATGAATTCTTAGGTCATATTAAAGGAAATGAGACATTCTGATATGCCATTCAAGTACATCTGCTCTGCTCTGTGCCCCAAGGTGCTAGAAAAACATTTATTAGCATCGCCATGATGTTTAAGTCACTTTAAAAGATGGAATTAAATGGGGTATTGCCTAATGTAGAAACAAGTCAGACTATTTGATGACTCAAAGTATTTTAAAGGATGGAGAGTTAGCTTTATGTTGAAATCCCACTCAATGTCTTCATTATATGATTTTTCATTTTGCACCTTTATACCCACAGAGAAGGGACTGTGATGCTATTATCTAGCCAATGATCTCTCAGTGTGAGCCACTTTGAAAAAAAAAATGACTGCCCAAGTTGGTACTATCCTCATGAATGATAAAATGTTTCCATGAAGTGCATTTTTAAGTGAAGTGTTGCTCAAAAGTACCATAGCTGCAATTAAAACAATGCAACACACCTTTTAAGACAGTTCTTTTATTAATTTAACATATGTACAATATATACACAGATAGGAAGAAATTCAACATCACATATTGTTATACAATGATAGCAGTACATTAAATCATGAAAGTGATCTTTTACAATTAACAGACTAAGAGTCTTGGCATTTCAATAGCAACATTTCAAGGTAATCCCAACCACTAAAAGCCTTAGTATGATTTATAGATCTTATTCTGACCACTTCTTTTTGTAAGCCGCGGTGGTGCAGCGGTAGCATTGTTACCTCACAGCAAGAGGTTCTCCCGTTCAGTTCTCGACTGGAGATCCTTCTGTGTGGAGTCTGCATATCCTCCCTGCATTCGAAAGACATGCGTAGAATGGGTGTGCCTTCATTGAAGGTTGGGTGTTGAGCTGGCATCTCAGCACCCATAAAAAATCGACTGCCAATCATTAGCAGACCGGAGTGCCGCTGTGGCGACCCCTAACCAGGAAAAGCCGAAAGAAGAACAACATTCTGACCACTTCTTTTTTCAGTTTTACATAGCATTACTGTTAAATTTAAAAAATCTTTGAACATAGCAACTGAGTCTGATTTCCAGTTTTTTGTAATAACTTCTAGCAACTGGCAAGACAGTCAAAAACATTTTCTGCTCTTTGGCTTTTACAGATATAAAAAGTGGAATATTCATTAGGATTATGGATGTAGTTAAAGAACAGTTATCAGACCATGATTCCTTAAAAAACATACTTATCTCCTCCCAATATACATTTAATTTTTTACAATACATGAACATGTGTATCAGATTTTATATCTTTACTACATCTTCAACAAACTGAAGAAGTAATTTTACTAAACTTAGAGATTTTATTGGGAGTAACAAACATTCTATGTATATATTTCCACATAAAAAAAAAATTCCAGTATAAACTTGAAGAAGCTTGATTAACTGATTTTAGTACAGTAGAGAGTCAATTATCTGAATGTTGATTATCTGAAACGTCAATTATCTGGACAAAGCCTTCCAAAGTTTTTGGGTAGAAAAAATCATAGGTTCATAGGTAGGTACTAGGCTATCGGCCCAAGGGACTAAGTAAGCCTAGCCAGCAAGGTTTCCTGGCTTACACCACCCAAAAAAGTTAATTTCCTGTGACCCTGTCGAGCAGAGCCATAGAAGTGATCCCCGGGGTGTATTTCCTATTTCCCATCCACTCATCAAGATTTTTCTTTTAGAGTGCTAATGAGGAACTTTGCTTGACATAGATGGGTAGCTTGTTCCAGAGTATAGGAAGTCTCTGGGATAGGAATCTATCCCTCCAGCATGTCCTGTTTATTGTGGTGATGAGGTTTAGGTCCCTAGAGCATGTAGCTCGGAGGGATTGGGATTTCTTTAGGTGTAGCATGTCCAACAGCTCTGGGTTTAACATAGCTTTATATGTTAGGCAGAGATCTCCTTGGAGAAGGCGATATGCTACAGAGTAAAGCTGGAATTTTTTGAGACAGTCAGTGTAGGGCATCTGTTTAAGGATAGTAATCCTCTTTCTGAGGTACTTCTCTGGCTTTTCCAGCTGCTGCAGATGACTTGTGAGGTACATTCCAAAAAGGGTGTTGTACTCTATAATGGGTCTAATGAGTGCTGAGTAGAGGGGAACAATGACTTCTTTTTTCCTAGATGAGAGCTCTTTTGTGATGAGGTGTGCCACATAGAAGGATTTCCTGACTACTGTGGCTATGTGATTATCAAAGGAGAGACTACTGTCCACCTGGGTCCCAAGGTCTCTTATCACACATTTGGCGTTAAGTAAACTGATGTTTATGTGGTAGTTCATGGGTACAGAGTTTTTACCAAAGAGGATGACAATGCACTTTTTGGCATTGAGCTTCAGGGCATACCTCTGACACCAGGCATCTGTCTCAGTGAGGCCCTTTTGTAGGATATCCATATCATCTGGGGACTCGACTATGCCTCCTAGTTTGCAGTCATCTGCGAACTTAATTAGCCAGAGGCCTTCTGGGTTAGCTTGTACTTCAGAGAAGTAGATACCAAACATGAGAGGTCCCAGGACTGAACCCTGTGGTAGTCCACATATCACTGGTTTGAAGTCAGATTTGGAGTCTGCAACTTTTACAGTGTGGGTTCTGTCAGTGAGCCAGTTGCCAACCCATCTTGTAATGCAGGGATTTATACCTAGTTTAGTGAGTTTAGCTATAATTCCAGAATGGGGGATGGTGTTGAAAGCCTTGGCAAGGTCAAGATAGGCTGTGTGAACCACTTTACCCTCGTCTACAGCTTTGGTGACTGTCTCAAAGAAGTCGATTAGGTTTAGAAGGCATGATCTGCCTTTCACAAACTCGAACTAGGTGGGATTCAGAGTTTGGAGGTTACCAATGTCTTTGTTTATGAGTTCCATGATGATACGTTCCATGGCCTTGCAGACCAGGCTCATCAGGCTAATAGGGCGATAATTTAAAAAGTATGCTAAGAATAAAAATAGAACGGTACAGTAACAAGTAACTACTAAGAAAATCAAAAAAGTACCGAAGCTAACACAGCTGAAGGTAAAACAATAAACTTTAATGCACACAAAAGAGAGTAAGCATTTTCATGGTGTGCTCTCACCTCTTCATCAGACTCTTCTAAACTAGTAACAAATGCAGTTAAATAGCATACGTTAATTAGTCAATTAAGGCACTGATAAAAGCATAAATTATCTAAGAGAAAAATGTCACAACAAGAAAGCAGGCAAATTAAACATATAAAAAACATAAAAAAAATATATAAAAATATGTATAAAAAACAGTCCTATACTTAGTGTTTGAGAGGTCTAGCTTTTAAAAAAAAGCTTAAGAGAGACAACTTCATTAAGACCTGGTATTTTATCAGCATTAAGAGACAGAATCCAGAAGAGCATTGGTGTCTTTCTTGTTTCTAATGCCTCTGACATTAGAAACAAGAAATACACCAATGCTCTTGCTAAGCATATTATGTGCCATGGACAGGAACATAATTTTAAATTCCTTGTGCTAGAGATCATTCCTGAGAGTTTAAGAGTGAGAGATCTTAGGAATCGCACAGAATCTGCAGAGCAAAAATGGATTCTGCCTCTTAATGCTGATAAAATAGCAGGTCTTAATGAAGTTGTCTCTCTTAAGCCTTTTTTAAAAGCTAGACCTCTTAAACACTGAGTATAGGATTGTTTTTTATACATATTTTTTAATAATTTTTTTATGTTTTTTATATGTTTCATTTGCCTGCTTTCTTGTTGTGACATTTTTTCTCTTAGATAATTGATACTTTTATCAGTGCCTTAATTGACTAATTAACTTATTTAACTGCATTTGTTACTAGTTTAGAAGAGTCTGATGAAGCGGTGAGAGCACACTGTGAAAGTGCTTACTCTCTTTTGTGTGCATTAAAGTTTATTGTTTTACCTTCAGCTGTGTTAGCTTCAGTACTTTTTTGCTTTTCTTAGTAATAGAGTGATAGTTTCCAGGATCATTGGTGGCTCCCCCTTTGTGGAGTGGGATAACTGTTGATGTGTGCCATTCAGTGGAAAAAAAGCCTGATGGGAGACTATGATTGAACAAGGTGCTTAGGTGGGGAGCCAGTTCATTCTGAAGTTCATGTAAATCACAGCCTGGGATGTTGTCCGGTCCCATGGATCCTGTGTTTTTGGTTTTAGAGAGAGTGCAGCTTTTACCTGCATAGATGTGATTACAAGGACTCTGCATTCTTCCTGTATAGATATGGGCCTTTTAGGGGGTGAGAGGGGGGTAAAGTTAGCACTGAACCTATCTGCCAGGATGTTGGCAATATAAGTTGGTTCTGTAATTTTCATGCCATTGTGCTGTAACTCAGAGCAGATCTGGGTGTTGCCATTGAGATTCTTGACATAGCTATATAATGCTTTGTGGTTGCCCTTAGAATCAGTGGTGATTTTGTTTTCATAGCTAACTTTGGTGGATCTTATAAGGGATCTCATTTTCTTACTGAGGCTGACCAGGGAGCTCCTCCACTCCTGTGATTTTACTCTCTTTTGCAACAGTTTCTTCCTTCTGTTGTAGAGTTTGTTTATGGCAGGGCACCACCAGATTGGCTTCTTTCTGTTTGGGATAGCACAATCCATGCACTTGTGTAAGTGCTTATAGAGTGCATTTGTGTAGGATTCAGCAGTCATAACTGCTGAATAAAGTCTGAATATATAAACTTTATACATATTCACTTGTGCATATTTTTTGAGCTTGTAGCCCACTCATGTATGAAAAATATTCTTTATTGTCCACTAGAATCACTGAATAGATAGAACCCACACTGTAAAAGTAGCCGACTCCAAATCCAGCTCCAGATAAGTGACAAGTAGAGTACCTCAGGGTTCAGTCCTGGGACTGGTCTTGTTTGGCATCTACTTCTCTGAAGTACAGACCAACACTAAGGGACTCTGGATAACAAAGTTTGCAGATGACTGCAAACTGGGAGCCATTATTGAATCCCCAGATGATGTGGATAATCTACAAAAGGGCCTTACAGAAACAGATGCTTGGTGCCAGAGCCATGGGCTCAAGCTCAATGCCAAGAAATGTATAGTTATCCCCTTTGTGAAAAAAACATGTATCTGTGAATTACCATATAGGTGGCAGTACACTAAACACTGAAAGTTTGATAAGAGACTTAGGGACACAGGTGGACAGTGGTCTCAGCTTCGATAACCACATCGCCACAACAGTCAGGAAATCCTTCCATGTGGCACACCTCATCACTAAGGGCTTTTCATCCAGAAAAAAGGAGGTCATTGTCCCACTGTACTTATCCCTCATTAGACCCATTATAGAATACAATGCCCCGTTTGGTATGTACCTCTCAAGACATCTGCAACAACTGGAAAGGCCACAGAAATACCTCACTAAAAGAATCACAGGCCTAAAGCAGATGCCCTATGCTGACCGCCTAAAAAAACTCCAGCTATACTCTGTCGCATATCGTCTACTCAGAGGCGATCTTTGCTTAACATACAAGGCCATGTCAAACTCAGAGCTGTTGGACATGCTACACTTAAAGAAATCCCAATCCCTCAGAGCCACATGCTCCAGGGATCTAAACCTTGTCATCACAATAAACAAAACATGCTGGAGGGATAGGTTCCTGACCCAGAGACTCCCCAGACTCTGGAATAGATTGCCCATACATGTCAAGCAGAGTGCCTCTTTGGTCCTCTTCAAAAGGAACCTTGACGATTGGATGGGAGAAAGGAAATTCACCCCAGGGAACATGTCAGTCACCCTGCTAGACAGGGGTCCAGGGAAGTAAATAGTGTGGGAAGAAATAGCCAGGGAATTGTTATGGCTAGGCCTGTATAGGCCCTAGGGCTGATAGCCTAGTACCAACCTATGAACCTATGAACCCATGAATGGTTGAAAAGTGTATTCCCTGTGTGCAGAAAAAACAAGATTTTAGAAGTTTTTTTATCTGGTTCTATTATATGTTTGATTAACAAAAGTTTGATTATTCACACTACCCTAGTTCCCAATTAGTTTGAATAATTGACTCTCTAGTAACAAAGTTTTATTTTTACCATCTATTGAATCACTCAATCCTCTACTATCTAAAAAGTTCCAGAAATTTGCATCAAACATATTATTATTATTTATAATTAACTTATGTAACTTGGAAAAGCTTCCTTTGTAGGCAAATCTACCTTTAATAATAGCATTCATATATTCATATAATGGAGGAATAGTGTTTTGTTCATCTTCACTCATATTATAAACAAAATCATTTAATTTCTTACTGATAGATAATCTTAACTGGTTAGCAGATTCATCCAATTTATATTCTTTCATTAAATATTCTGGAGACTTAACTTTTCCTTTTTCAAAGCAATCACACCATACACTTAATCCATTCATTTTTAGTACATTCATTTTAACATTGTTCTCAGTTTCCTTAAATCTAGAGGTGTGTGCAATGGAAAATCACAAACATTTCCATTTTGATATTAATGAGTTTTAAAAACATATTTCTTAACTGTTTTAAAAATTAGTTTCATATATGCAGAGTCTAATGATCAAAATTCATTTTCTTCTAAGGTAAATACTGTTAACTAGATGAAAGGATTATTACATGTTCCTAATTTATTTTAATTAATAAACTTATAAGAATTTAGTATAATATGCTCCTGGATGGCTTTCCATTGCCTAGTGTAAGTTGAGTATATCCATAGTATAATAGAATTAAAACTTGCAGCAATAGAATGAGATTCTACATCTGGGAAGCTAATACCACCATACTCCCATAATCTTATGTGATTTCTATAAGTAATTATTGGATTTTTAGGTTACCATAAGAATGAAGTTAACATTTTTTTCCATTTTCTTTAAAAGCATTTTTGTCAGATATTAAAACTACTGAATGCAATATATATATATATATATATATATATATATATATATACACTCTTGGATAATATAATCATTTTAATAAGTACTAACCTATCCTCAAACGTAAAAAAAAAATTCCATGTTTTCAATAAGAGGCAACGCTTCTTCAATTACTTTTTCAAAATTAGTATTAATAATCTCACTCACATCTTGATAGATTTTTATTCATAAATTATTTATTTATTTAACGGGAAAGTCTAACTTGGAATGAAGCCAATATTCAGCGGAGGCCTAGGGAGAAATGCTCCAGATGCATATCTTTGTAACGTGGGAGGAAACCGACCTTGGAGGAAACCCACATGAATGCAGGAAGGGCGTGCAGACTCCACCCAGAGGGCACCCCGGATGAGAATCAAACTGGAGAACCTCTTGCTGTGAGGCAACAACACTACCACTGCACCACTGCGCCATCCACAATTTTAGTTCTTTTCGTTCCCAATTATATTTACATTTATCTTTAAACTTACTATCTAGCAATTGATTAAACACTCAAGTTTTAGTTTTATTATTACATTTCCACAGCTATACTTCTTGACACTTTTCAGTTTCCCCATCTATTTCTTAGATTGAATAATTTAAATCTCCTATAGTTAGTAATATATCATCTGCAAAAAGCTTTATTTTAGATTGATAATCTTGGTTAATTGAGAATCCATTCATTTTTTCATTGCTTCTCATACTATCAGCTAAGGGTTCAATAACTAATACAAATAGCAGACGGTACAAGGGATGCCCTTACTTTGTGTCTTTGTTTAAAGTGAATCCTTGAGAAATGTAAGACCCAATTTTAACATATGGAGTCTCTATGCAGGTTTTTTAATCTTCCAATAAACTGTTCTGAAAATGCAAGCACTTCTAAAGTTTTAAACAAGTAGTTCCAATCTACAGAATTTAAATCTCTCTTGATATTTCAGCTAATTAGGGCCAATTGCTTGTTAATTCCGTTTATTAAATCTAAGATGATTACTACCCTTTTTGTATTATCATACATTAATCTATTGACTGTAAATCCTGTTTGAGCTTTATTAATTAATCTATTATAACTCTTAATCTTGTAGTGAAAATGGAAGTCAATATTTTAAAGTCTATGTTTAATTATGAAATAGGTCTGTATGAGCAAACTAACTTATTATCCTTTCCTTTTTTAAGTATAAGTGATATTACAGAACATTTCCATGAGGGAAGAATTATTTTGAAACTCTGAATTATCCTGAAAAGGTCACTAAGTAATTCTGAAATATTTAACAGAAGCAGACTGTATAATTCCATTCTTAAACCATCTAACCCAGGAGCTTTACCATTTCCCCCTTTTTTAAGTTTCTTTAACTTCTATCAGGGTAATAGGTTTATTCAACAGAGATATTTGTTGGTAATTAAGTTTATTAGTAACATTTTTCTTTAAATAATTGTTAATTTTGTAATTATCAGGATTATTATTTTTATCTTTATTGAGATCCTCATGGAATTTTTAAAAATATTAAGCATTTCCTCTATGTCTGAAGTAAGCTTATTAGTGTGAAAATTTGGATATTATTGACTTGCACGCTCTTGCTTAACATCTTACTTCTATAGCTAATCTATGTAGATTTTTTGAAGTCATCACATAAATGTGCTATTTTATTGTTTCTAAAGTTGTCTCCACTTTATACATTAAAATTTTTGATATTCTATTATTTTTAATGACTTCAGTATTCTCTAATTTCTTTATTTATTGTTTAAACCTTGTTTTGTATAGTTCATCTTGTATTTCTAACAATTCTTATCCCACTCTATCTTTTTATTACTAGGCCATCTTACCATTCCATCTTTAATATGCATTTTTAAGGTGTCCCATAGTATGACTTTACTAACCTGACCATTATCATTCAAAGATAAAAAATTGTTCCTTAAGGCAACTCTTAAATTATTTTCATTTCTTCATATATACAGGGATTTTATAAATAATCTGACATTTCCTTATATCCATTATTATATTAATACTTAGCGCATTATGATCAGATAAAGGAAAAGGAATAGTTTTAAAATAATTTACTTTATTAAGTAAATCTACAGAGGCATAAATTCTATGAATTCTAGTTTGCATCCCATGCACATATGAATGAGTGAAGAACAATGGCTTATCTTCTCCTTTTGCTAGTAATTTAATTCAATTATTATTACTAATCCATCTATTTAGTGCTTTAGCTGATTCCAATATTTTAGCTTTCTTCTGTTCACCTGTATCTTCTATACTAGATATGCAGTTAAAATCCCCTGGTAAAATTAAACTACCCTTCCAGTGACTTTGTAGTAAGTTTGTGATCTTTGGGAACTCTTGCACCTATTTTAGGGATCCAGTAAAACTTAGCTAGTGTATACAGTTTGCCATTATATTTAATTATTACAAATGTATACATTCCTTTGAGATCATTAATTGGTTTCATGACCTTAGGCATTACAGTAGATTTTCTCCAAAGTATAGCAGTTCCACTCCTCTTTTTCTTAAAAGAAGCAGATGATAATATTTCATAACTTAAGTTATTTAAATGTTGTATATCTTTATCCATTGAGTGAGTCTCTTGGAAGAATATGTCTCCTTTATTTGATTTTAGATACCTTGTTAATGATTTTCTTCTGTTGCCATTATTTAATCCATTTTGCACAACACTTTCTAATATAAATAAGCAAAAGGCTGAGTCCTGCTCTGTATTATTTTCACACAAAGTCTAATTCACAATATTTATACATGTATCTTTCACTAGACATCAGTTTGAGGAATTGGTCATAAGTAATGATAATATTAAGGTGAATAAACATACATTTTAGATGCATGTTAAAAATGCTTAACAGTACCAATGTTCTCATGAAAAAATATGGAATTTATTGGACTGAAAGATAATGTCAAGTAAACCCTACATAAAGCAAGTAATTATTGCTTGTTTTTAATATGCATCCCTTTATATAATGATAGCATTGATGTTAAGTGAGAAACATCAAGATCATTCATTCATTCATTTAATAATTTAATCATTCATTCATTCATCCATATTGTTAATTGGGCATGCAGGGTTCACAGAACTTTTCAGTCACAGCTCAGGCTCATAGATATAATAATAGCATCATGATAATAATAATGACATCATCAGTGATACAAACAAATAGTATAAAAAATGAAAGTAGATAATATTCACGAGTGTGAGCAATATAAAATCAATACAGTAAGTATAGAGTACATGACAGAAAATCTAGTACTGTGAGAAATGCATTACCAAACTTGTTAATGGAAGTTTGGTAAGCTGTTAGTTCATTCTGTCTATCATTCTGTGACAGTAGCACACTGCTCCAAATTTTCTTTAAGGTACATAGTGAGGTGGTAAATGTATGCTTGTTATGTAGAATGATTAATGTATGTGAGAATGATGGCTTCCAGAATGATGCTATCTGTTAGGCAGTTGTATTTAATTTCGTAGTGTTATTAGACAGTGTTTACATTCTTATATACACTAATTTTACTGTATCCCCTCCTTACCCTAAAGAAGAATTTAAGTGATTTATTCCACAAGTTGTATGCTTAGCTATGTTGTTCTGCTATCCTCTATCAAAAAAGAGCATTAATAATCTTCACCCAGATGTAATAGCAAATTTTGAATATAATGAAATTGTCAACATTTCTAATATTTGGTGATACAGAATTCCAGATGTCTGGTGGAATTTTAGCAAATGCACTCTCATACAAAGCTGACAAAAAAGACCTTAATGGAGTAATCATAGATTCTGTTTCTGACTGAAGGGGATAAATGCTTTCTCTTGTGTGTTACTGCCTAAGGAGTACAACATAAGTAATATTATAGTCCAAATGTTAATGCAAGTGTTGCTTTTGTTGTTCTGGATAGCCATTTAGTTTTCTGTAGCATGTTATAATGATGCTCTCTGGAAATGTATAGGGATATGAATTTCTAAATATTAACTGTAACTTGCAGATTTTGTGTATTCTGTGCAGAGTTTAAAGGAAAAAATGGTAAACAGTACTTTAGCTTATGCATTAGCATTTAAATACCTAAAGATGTTGTTCTTATAACAGAAAATTAGTGTTTCTGTAAGCTATCCTGAGTTGGACTACAGCTTATCATGTATTATGTTCAGTGAGGGCAGAGAAATTCAGTTGCTGATCGAGGAGTATACCTTTCACTTGGAATTGGTGTCCTCTGTGGGTCAACAGTCTATATAGATTATGGTTGTTCCTAAGCCTTTACTGTGTACCAGATATAGCTGTTGTCTTCTGCAATGCATCATCCATTTCAAGCAGCCAGTCCTATATGTCATTGATGGTGTTCTGTTGTTTCTTGTCTGGAGTTTGGATAAAGAACTTTCTGACTGTACAACTATTATGTCATCTTCCTAAAATGTGCAGTCTACAGTTAGTAAACTAGATACTTAAAAAAGTACTGGGTTTAGAATAAAACCCTTTGCGACATGTATTGTGAGGCTTCAATTTTCTGCCATGCTGGTGCCATGCTGGACTTTGAATGTTCTGTTAAAGGAGATAATCTGTGAACCATTTTAAAACTGTATCACTAATAACAAAATTACTCAACATTTTGAGTAAGAGTGAATAAATGACCAATTGAACTGCACATTTAAGTCTATAAACAGTGTTTCAGTAAATCCACTTTTTTCACAGCCTTGTAGATATTGCTGGCTACAGTGTATACAGCCCTTTTAAGTATTGCACCCTTTCCTGAATTCATGTTATCTAGGAGCAATCCATGTTTTGATATATATATATATAGCCCATAAACTATTTAGTAGTTTTCTATCATTTTAGCTATGGGGTAAAGTGTATAGATTTAGGTGCAACTGTGACATGCTTTCAACTATGCGAGATTATACCTGAGGTCAAAGTAAGATTGTAGATGTGACATCGTGAATAAGATATGTGCTGAGCAGCTGATGTAAGGAATATAGGGTATACGGTTTTGTATTTAGCTGAATTATGAGTACCATAATTTTCTAATGTTTCTTGTACTTGTTTTAATGCAATGTTCTTGAAGTAGAATGGAGGGAGTTCAAACAGACCGAATAGACACATTTGCGTGTTTGTACAGTTGTATGAGATGGAATTATTTATAAGTGTATTCAAGGGCTTTAGTGAAGTCGAAATTGGTTTGTATGTCATTCAAGAGTTCTTTGCTTAGGTTGTTCTGGTTGTTTCCTTATGTTTCAGAATGACTTGTGAAGCTTTTTAGTGTACTCCAAAATTGTTTAGGTGAAACTCTGAAAGATTTTTGTGTTTTTCTTCTGTATGTGCAATTAGTCAAATGTGTGGCAATTCTGGCCTTTCTCTTTGACTTTGAATTTCTCATTTCTGCGGTGGTGGTGCTGCGGTAGCATTGTCGCTTCACAGTAAGATGTCCTGTTCAATTCTCAGCTAAAGCGTCTTCTGTATGGAGACATGCGTGAATGGGCGTACCTTCTTTGAAGGCTGTGCATCAGAGCTGGCAACTCGGTACGTAAAAATCTACTGCCATTCATTAGCGGACTGGAGTTCCGCTGTGGCGACCCCTAACCGGGAAAAGCTGAAAGATACAACATTTGGGATCAGTTTTGCATTGTTTCTAGGCTGTATTCCTCTGTTTCAGTAATTGCCTAATGCCTTATTTATCCATGGATATGTGATATACTTAACCTGCCTGTGACTTCCTCAGAAGAATCTGTTTTGAATAGGTTCATAGGTTCTTATGTGTTTACTAGGCTAACGATCACAAGGGCCTTTTTAAGCCTAGCCAAGCATCCCAAATCTCTGACAAATTCTGATACCCTTGATAATTGTAAGCATGGGCCTGGGAGATTAACCATTCACAGGTTACCTTTGTCCATCAGAGACATAGATGCCATACTAGGGATGATACAGTGATCAGGTTAGCATTGTTATTTATTGTGTTACAACTGATATTTTGAAGCATTGCATCAAGCAATTCCTGAGCTGATTCTGTGATAGGCCTAGTATATATTATATTTGCTTTTGTCTTCTGAGCTTAAATGACCAGTTTGTGATAAACGGGTTGTGGTCACTTGAGCTATTAAGACTGATTTTTTTTTTTGTAATTTTCTGTCACATTAGTTATGACTATATCTGTTATTGAGGAAGCTAGTTGCTTGTTGCAGTTTGTGATAATCCTTCTTTGTCAAGAATGCTATTCATCCTGTTTCTGTGTGGGCTGATCCAGTCATGACTTACTAGACTGTGGAACTATATACTCTGTGTAGTGCCAATATGTGGCTACAGTGGCTGGATGGGGAATATATTGCACAGTAATTGGGACTGAGATCTGTGCCAGTTTTTAAAGCATTACTTTCCATGAGTTTGTCATAACTAAAGTAGTTATTTTAGACAAATAATATAACCTCCTCTCACTCTAGGTCTAGGTCTGTTGTGAAAAAAACATTGCTTATTTTGCTTCAATGTACAAGATGTGCAGTGGTGGTCATTGAGGTAAAATTCTGTGATGGCTAGTTTTTTTCTGGATTATGTACTACAACCAGTGCCAACAATTATACCAATTTATTACTTATGATATTTGCATTTATAAGTGCTGTTTTAAAGAAATTAATTTCCAGGTATCAAGAGAATTTGTATATTTGTAAAGTATCATGGGTTTAGTTCCACATGACCTGAAGTGAGTTCTGTGAACAGGGTATGAAAGCGCAAAAGGGAGAATGAAAGAGTTGAGTCACCTATTTGTAACTAGAAAATAATCCTGGTGATTGAGACTGTGCAATAATAGCTTTTGAGCAGTCACAATGGCTTGATTTGAGTGGAGTCTGTGCCTCTGAAGAATAGTAATAGTTAAATGGTAAGTAAACATTTGGCAGCACTTGTGCTTTGAATACCTTGGGTTAGTATAGTATTTATAAAACAATCTGAGCTAATGATGGTGTAAGGGAAAATATTAGCATTATAAAATGGTTTTCCATCTTGCAGTGGATTATTTTGACTTTGCTTAGTAAAGCTGTATTGTATCTGTGTACAATGATGTTGTTATGTTGTTATGCTTGGTATTAAGTATATCTTTTCATATTTGTTTAGTGCGATTTAATTAATATTAAATTTGTGTATGTCTTTATATTTATATCTGTATAAATATTCATGTATAATCTCTGCATACTATTATGCATGATAAAACTAACGAGGATGAAACGAGTTTCATGACATGCTCCATTTTTTTTAAAATATCTTTCTTTTTATTGATCTGTGCCTTTAAATTTTTCATTTGTTTGTCTCACAGTTGTTATTATTTTTAATTTGTTTACATGTTTTTAAGTGGGTTATCCAACTGGGTTGAAGCCTATTTTCAGTAGAGGCCTGGGAGCTCTGCTGGTTAAGTGACTTACTCAGAGTTACTGTCAGCAGATAGAGACTGAGAGAACCAAGCTCTTGACCACAGGATGAAATTCATTAGCAGCACATAGCTTTAATCCTCTTTGCTAAATCTAATATTTTTACCGGTGTTTGAAATTCATGTGGTTATACTATCTTGTTTTGCAAAGAACTCATTTTCAGGTTTCTTTTAGTTTTATGACGTCCGAATTAATAGAGAATTAAAGCACTATCTTATTTAGTAAATAGCAAGAATAGGAGTTTTATCCTTTGATTAATTTTGTTATTTTAATTTTCTACAAAGCTGCTGTACTAGACTTAGGTTGTATACAAAGTTGTTGTGGTTGCATTAAAGCCATTTTCTTTTTCTTAGTACATAAAACCTACTTGCTTTATAATACTAATAATTCTAATAAAAGGCTAAATACTCATATGTACTACAATGATTTATTCTCTTAGCTCTAATATATGAGAGTTTTCATTTGTTTAAACCCATGAATAGGACATGTAATATATGGCTTTTCAAAACTACTTACAGCACAGTTAAGTATTCTGCCTATACCCATTTTGTTTTTGGATACACATGTAAGTTTTATTTTATATATGACCATGCCCAATTCAAAAAAAGAAGAAAATGCATATTATACAGTATACCACATGGCTTCAGAAATAATAGCAAATGACCAGAAAAATATCACTGTCTTAGTTTAAACAGCAATATGTTTACAAATACTAGATTTTTTATTTTTAGTGATACAAATTATTTTGCAATCTCAATCAATGGATCTAGTTACCCATGTTCCACCAAACAGCTTTAACATTACTACAACATAGAATATTTGTAGATTTATGCCTTTTTTATAGCAGATGAAAGACATGCAACTACAGCATTTTTCAACGTTACTTTTAGTTTTGAACCTGAGAGAAAATACTCAGCATAATTCTGAAACAGAAGCACAACCAAGCCATGAGGAAATAACTTCTGACATGTGGAGGTCACAATAACATCCCTAGACTGCACCATATGTAAAGCTTCCTTCCCATTTATTGTTTTAATAGCAATAAATTATGCTCAGAAAGCAGCCTAAAAATAAGATCTTTAAATTATTGCATGCTACTGATACAAATTTAGTTTCTTTTCACAAGTATTAGAATACAGTATATTACTTGAACATTACTTCCAAAATCCAAATGTCAATGCTGTTCTCAAAGAACATAAATACTTAATGATGCTATACACAGCCAGAAGGTTATCTTAACCAGTAAATGATAACAAATACAAGTCAGAATAATGTTATCTTTGTAAATATGAAGACAAAATGAGGTTATCGTATCTGGAAGGATACATGTACTACAAAGGTAGAAAATAGTTATGCAGAGAGGAGGTGTAGGGTGTTGGTTAGAGCCTTACTCTTCTATGTGGGTATAAGGCAATGAATGGGAAACTAGAGAAATAGAAGGGGATCAACAATATCTGATGGGGCCAAGAGTTAAAGGTTTCTAAGAGGCTGGCAAATACTAATATCACTTTGCATCCGACTTCAATCTCCATAATGGAATAAAATCTGGAAGGTTCAGATTCAGGTAGCATCAGGTAGCCCAAGGTATCTGGAAGGTTCAGATTCAGGTAGCACCAGGTAGCCCAAGGTACCTGGAAGGTTCTGATTCAGGTAGCACCAGGTAGCCCAAGGTACCCGGAAGGTTCAGATTCAGGTAGCACCAGGTAGCCCAAGGTGCCTGGAAGGTTCAGATTCAGGTAGCACCAGGTAGCCCAAGGTACCTGGAAGGTTCAGATTCAGGTAGCACCAGGTAGCCCAAGGTACCTGGAAGATTCATATTCAGGTAGCACCAGGTAGCCCAAGGTACCTGGAAGGTTCAGATTCCAGTAGCACCAGGTAGCCCAAGGTACCTGGAAGATACAGATTTAGGTAGCACCAGGTAGCCCAAGGTACCTGGAAGGTTCAGATTCAGGTAGCACCAGGTAGCCCAAGGTACCTGGAAGGTTCAGATTCAGGTAGCACCAGGTAGCCCAAGGTACCTGGAAGGTTCAGATTCAGGTAGCACCAGGTAGCCCAAGGTACCTGGAAGGTTCAGATTCAGGTAGCACCAGGTAGCCCAAGGTACCTGGAAGGTACAGATTCAGGTAGCACCAGGTAGCCCAAGGTACCTGGAAGGTTCAGATTCAGGTAGCACCAGGTAGCCCAAGGTACCTGGAAGGTTCAGATTCAGGTAGCACCAGGTAGCCCAAGGTACCTGGAAGGTTCAGATTCAGGTAGCACCAGGTAGCCCAAGGTACCTGGAAGGTTCAGATTCAGGTAGCACCAGGTAGCCCAAGGCACCTGGAAGGTTCAGATTCAGGTAGCACCAGGTAGCCCAAGGTACCTGGAAGGTTCAGATTCAGGTAACACCAGGTAGCCCAAGGTACATTGTTTTTTTCATCATTATCATCATTATCTCTATTTTCCCATTTTAAACATGGAATCAAGCTGTCATGTCAACTGTTGCCATGTTTTCATTCAAGAAATGGAGCAATTCTGCAGCCTAGATTCCTTTTTCTTTCCTCATATTCAGATGATTCAACAGCTTGATACATTTGGTTCAGGCCTGCACTTAAGGTGTTAAGCATCAAAGCTGTGAAGGGATTTGTTACATGACAGAAGCCTAGAGCACTATAAACATTTGCTAAACACCTGTGGCAGTGAAGACAAGACAGAATATGAAACTTGACAACCGAAAATAAACCTCTGCAACATTAAATCTAATGTACTTGATATTGTTGATACACACTGAATTGTGGACATTATCTTGCATATTGCATATTGCATATTGCATCAATTTGCAGTATTTAATTATTTATTTATGTTTGTACAATTGAAGCATTTTAAATGAATGAATTAGCCTTATAAACTCTCTCTTTCCGGTGATCCAGAATAGGCCTGGAAAGGCAAGGCATTTTACATTAGTATGCTGTACTGAAATTCCCATGCATATTCAATGTTCCCTTTTTAAAGAAAAGATTAAATCTTCTTCAATGTACAGAGACATGTATGGAGGGTAGTAGTCAAATAAATTAGTCATGATTTTATGTACAACTATATCAGCTCTTGAATAATGTTTGTAAGTTAAAAGTAGTCATTTGCTCCTTGAACTTTCCATGTATCACCTATGTTTGATAAAGAAGATCAAATGTTTATCACTTTTTCTGTTCCCATCACCAAGAGAATTAACAATTTGACTTTGACAGAAAATTACTCCTTTGGCTTTATTTTCTTTGGGCTGAATCTGTATGTTCAATGAGCCTTGAAAATTAGCATGACTACTCTAACACCTGGAAATTAATTTGATAAACTGTGGAAATTATCTGCTGGTTTTATATCTGACAGTACTTTTAAGGATTCAATAGAAACACATCCTGCAGATTACTGTAGCTGGAATACACCTAAGGGAATGATATAGGAAGCATGAATGATCCTTCACAGAATACAAAACTGGCCTTGAAGCCAGACTTGATGATGGGGTTATGATGAATGAATGCATAATCCCGAATGTTACAATCAATTTAATTGAATAGGTTTGCTACAGAGGCCTCATATCAGACCCATCACTGTGTACCACTCAAACAGCTGGACTGGCGTGAGCTGCCTCAGCTACTGCAACTCAATCGTCACTTGCACACAAGTTATACCATTACCCTGATAAAATGCCGGCACTCCAGAATCTAATTCAACCCTATACTACAACAAGAACCTTAAGATCTAGTAACCAAAACCTCCTAAATATCATTAAATACAACAATGATTCTGGGAAATCTCTCTTTGGTTACTCTAGTTCTAAAACTTGGAATACTCTACCTAGCCATTGACATCTAATATCTCTGCTACACAATTTAAAAATCTCTTGAAAAAACAGACTATATGGACAACTGGTTATGCTTCTGTGACTCCCTAGGGTAAACATCTACTTAATCTATTTTCTATCATAAAACCAATAGGCCTCATACAAAATCCTGCAATATCTACAGAACTAACCCTTTTGTATCTTGTATTGATACAATAATCACTACTGTAATTTGCACCCCCCAATCATTATGCTTACTACCAACTTATTTTCTATTTTCCCATTCATAGTGTCAGTACTCTGTTATGCTGCCTCACCTTTTTACTTTGTAACAATTTGACTTCCTTCAACATCTAACACAGTTACAATATGTGAATTCTATATTAATCACATTTACAGTATTGTTATGAGTGACCCATGTACAATGCATAATTTCTATATTAATCCAATTGATAGTATTCTTATGAATGTATATTATTTTTACGATATACTGCATGCCATTATGAGTTTTGTGTTTCTTCTTGACTGATATATGTTATCTGGAGCTGATTATTATGTACTGCTTGCTAGTCTTGGTTTAAGTTTTGTTTGTTTCTTCCTGACTGATGTATGTAAACTAGAGATTTTCTCCCTGGGCCTCCACTGAAAATGGACCTGTGTCTAGTCGGACTATTACGGTAAACAAATGTAAAATACAATAGAAAATAAAAATGTGATAGACAGAGTCTATGGTCTCACAATCTGTACTACTGTTGACAATTAACAGATGATGGGTGATTAGCCTTAACAGTGTAATGTAAATGCACACTATTGCACTGGTTAATAGTCATCACTCACAAAATCCAAATAAGCTTTACATTGTACAGATGTAGATCAGAGTTACAATCACTGACTTCCCGGTATTTTACCCAGCTCACACTGAGCTCACTGCCTTTCAATGCATTCCTACCACATTAACTACTGTTTATTTTTAATCAAACACACAAAGTATTTCCCAAGTATATCTAATGTCTCTCTAGTGCCAACATTCATTCCCAGTCTTTTCCTTAATACATACTACCACCAGCTGGATCACTCTAGTGTACCAGAAACATGAATTCTGTTTATCCTTAAAATAAGAAAATAGTTAAATATTGATATATTAGAAATAGCTTGAGCAGTAACCTTGCAAAAAGCCTATTTATTAACTAGTGAGAAATTAACTAATTGATTTTTTTATCTGTCTCTGACCAGAATGCCCAAACAATAGTTTTTAATTTTCACAGGCCATTGTATTCCAGCTTGAGCAATATATAGAACTGCAATCCACAGACACATCCCAGAAACAAGACAGCAACATACTATAACTAAGAACCCTTCATTCTTTTTAAGAGTCTAAACCAGTCCTTCCTGTAGGCATTTAAAAGTGGATGTCACTCTTCTAGTTTTAGAGTGCTTTAGTTCTGGGGACCGCCTGAATAAGGTAAAACATCCATGACATTTGGTAGCATTTAAAGGAGCACCACAAATGTGTACCTGTTTGAGAAGTAGATTTAGTTCCATTTTCTAAATGTTTTTTCACATTTCAAGTTTAAGCTTTCATGCACACACACACACACACACACACACACACACACACACACACACACACACACACACACACACACTTATATTTTACTTGTCCGAGTTTGGAATTGCTGGTGGAAGGCTTTTTGTGTGCTTTCCTGATTGGTAGTTTACTTAAAGCTTTTTAAAGCCTAGAAGCTCAGTTTTCCCTAAACAGCTGTTGGTGAAACCCTTACAAGCATTTCTGCTGCTTTAGCAGCAACTCAGTTGCACACTGAGCAGTGTTGTCTTGTTGATCAACCTTAGCCTACAAAAAGTATAGGTCCCTCTTGTAGTCTCGGTGCTACCAGCATAGTCCTGTCAAATTAACCCATTCCCTTCCCTAATAAAATATATAGTAAGAGCCTTCTTTTATGGATGTGCAATTTTCCATAATCTCTCTGGCCAGCCTGATAGACATGGGCATCCTGAGACAATGCAGCAATTGTCTCATATATATTGACAACCACTTACTCCTGAAACAAACAAATACTTTATGTGAGAGATGTAGTTACACTATGAAATAGGAGGCAAGACTCTTACATATGGACAAAATGAATGCCAAACATGTTGTCAGCACCCACACACTTCCCACCCCTAATAAGGACAGAACACGTATACCCACATATGTGGAGGTACTCACTAGTAACTTACCCAAAGATCAGAGGCCTCCCAAATGGAAACCACTTACATACATAACAATGCAAAAAACAACCACAACACATAACCCACACACCAGTGTCTCAACAAATAATCCCACATGGTGTAACACCACAAAACATAATATATTGGTCATAGGTGACTCCACTGTGAGATACACAGATGTTCCCCTCACTAGGCTGGATACAAAGCAGGTTACAGTTAACTGCCTGTCAGGTGCCAGGATCTGTCAAATCACTCAAGCACTCAAGTCACTCAACCACAAGTACTGGTGTAACTTTGTCAGAGTCCATGTGGGGGTGAATGACTTCAGATGTACCTCACTGGACTATATGAAGAGAGACGTGACTGAGCTTTCAGATTATGTGTCACAGGCAGGTATCAGTCTAAGGGGATCCAAAATCTGTCAGCCTGGGAAGACATGGTTGACAGGCCATACTGCTTTGCCAGGGATGGTTGGCACCTGTCTCATCTAGGCTTTCAGACACTGGCAAAGGCATTAGCCACCTCTGCTGTGCCTTTTTTACTCAGTGTCAAAAATAACCAACTTTCCAACATAACAAAATCCTCTCTAGATAAACTCAAGGTAGTGCTGCTTAATGCTAGCTGTTTAAACAAGAAACTGTAGTCCCCGGAAGCACACCTCAATTTGAAAGAGGCTGATGTCTATGTAGTCACAGAGACATGGTTCAAAAGCACAGAGAGTGCCCCTGCAATGCAGGCTACAGTGCCTTAAATATATTCACACCACAAACTGAGCTAAAAGAGCCAAAGAAGGAGGTGTATCCATCTTCATTAAAGATAAGTACACCTCGAAACTGGTCAAACAGCATGTCGAGTTAACTATAGGCAAAGCCCCCTACCATATCATAGCTAGCTATAGGTCTCCCACCATGATACAGGAAAAGCAAACCACATACCTTGACTTACTGGAGTTACTTGCCATACAGCCCAACACCTTACTGATGGGTGATTTTAATTATCCTACCATTGACTGGGAGAGATACATGACCACAAACATGCTGACTCAGAGGTTCTTGATCTTTGTCAATGCAAATGCTATGGAACAGCTAGTCAGCACACCCACAAGAGGCTGAAATTTCCTGGTCATAGTACTCACTAATATGTGAGAGCCAAGAATTGTATCATCCCAGGATGCTTTTGAAACAACTTAAAACATGACCTAGCAGACCCACTTTGATACCTTTTTAACCACAGTCCCTTGAACTGGCTATGTTGCAGCAGACTGGAGGACAGCAACAGTAATGTATCTGCACAAAGGAGGACCATCAACTGACCCTGGGAATTATAGGCCATTGAAAGAATCATTATGGACCTTATCAACAAGGGCATAGGTAATCTCCAAACTCTGGATCCAACCCAGTTAGGATTCGTTAAAGGTAGATCATGGCTGTTAAACATGGTTGACTTCTTCGAGAAAGTCACCAGGACTCTGAACGAGGGGAAAGACAGTGCATACATCCTATCTTGACCTAGCCAAGGCATTTGACACAATCCCCCACTCATGTATTATAGAGAAACTCTCCCAATAGGGAATTAATCCCTACATTACCAGAAGAATAGCTAACTGGTTCACTGACAGGACACATACTATCAAAGTGGGTGACTTCACCTATAGCAAAAGACTAGTCACCAGTGGCATACCACAGGCTTCTGTGCTGGCTCCTTTACTGTTCAGAATATATTTTTCAAAAGTCCAGGCAAACTTGGATGGCTTGTGGCTGACCAAGTTCACCGATGATTGCAAACTGGGAGCAATCATTGACTCCCGAGTGATGTTAATATATTGTAGACAGGGTTAACGTAGACAAATGACTGATGTTAAAGTCACTGATTAAAGCTAAATGCAAAAAATGCATTATTATTCCCTTTGGGAAAGCTGACATCTCTGTTAATTACATTTTAGACAGCACCCCGAAGTGTATACCCAGTAGTACGTGATCTTGGTACTCAGGTTGATAGGAATCTGAAATTTGACCACCACTGCATCACATCTAGATCTAAGGATGCTATAATTCCATTATACTTGGCCCTTGTCAGACCAGTAATTGAGAACTGATCCCTTTTGCATATACCTCACCAGACACCTGCAACAGCTGGACAGACCACAGAGGTTTCTCACAAAGAAATTACAGGGTACACAAAACAAGTCTTATGTGGAAAGTCTGAAAGCTTTGTCACTATATTCTGTCTCCTACAGGTTGCTAAGGTGTGATCTGTGCCTGGCTTACAGGGTAGTCTCTGGCCCAGCCCTGATGGAAATACTACACATTCGTAAATCAAACTGCATGAAGGTCACTCACTCCAGGGATCTTAACCTAGCCTCTGGCATGAAAAGGTCATGTCAAGGTTTAGGTCCCTAGAGCGTGTAGCTCAGAGGGATTGGGATTTCTTTAGGTTTAGCATGTCCAACAGCTCTGGGTTTGACATAGCTTTATATGTTAGGCAGAGATCACCTCTGAGTAGGCGATATGCTACGGAGTAAAGCTGGAGTTTTTGAGGCGGTCAGTGTAGGGCATTTGTTTGAGTCCAGTAAGAAGTGAGGTACTTCTGTGGCCTTTCCAGCTGCTGCAGATGTCTTGTGAGGTACATTCCAAAAGGGGTGTTGTACTCTATAGTGGGTCTAATGAGTGTCGAGTAGAGGGGAACGATGACCTCTTTTTTCCTGGATGAGAACTCTTTTATGATGAGGTGTGCCACATAGAAGGACTTTCTGACTACTGTGGCGATGTGACTATCAAAGGGGAGACTACTGTCCACCTGAGTCCCAAGTTCTCTTATCACACATTCGGTGTTAATTAGATTGCTGCCTACATGGCAGTTCATGGGTACAGAGTTTTTACCAAAGGGGATGACACTGCACTTTTTGGCATTGAGCTTGAGGCCATGGCTCTGACACCAGGCATCTGTCTCAGAGAGGCCCTTCTGTAGGATGTTCACATCATTTGGGGACTTGACTATGGCTCCTAGTTTGCAGTCATCTGCAAACTTCATTAGCCAGAGGCCTTCTGTGTTAGCCTGTACTTCAGAGAAGTAGATACCAAACAGGAGCGGTCCCAGGACGGAACCCTGTGGTACTCCACTTGTCACTGGTTTGAGGTCAGATTTGGAGTCTGCAACCTTTACAGTGTGGGTTTTGTCAGTGAGCCAGTTGGCAACCCATCTTGTGACATAGGGATTTATGCCTAGTTTATTGAGTTTAGCTATAATTCCAGAATGGGGGATGGTGTCGAAAGCCTTGGCGAGGTCAAGATAGGCTGTGTGAACCACCTTACCCTCATCTACGGCTTTGGTGACTGCCTCAAAGAAGTAGATCAGGTTCAGGAGGCATGATCTGCCTTTCACAAACCTGAAATGGGTGGGATCCAGAGTTTGGAGGTTACCAATGTCTTTGTTTATGAGTTCCATGATGATACGTTCCATGGCTTTGCAGACCAGGCTCATCAGGCTAATAGGTCTATAGTTCCCGGGATCAGTGGTGGCTCCCCCTTTGTGGAGTGGGATAACTGTTGCTGTGCACCATTCAGTGGGCACAAAGCCTGATGCTTGGCCATTATTGAACATGATGCTTAAGTGGGGAGCCAGTTCATTCTGAAGTTCGTGTAAAGCGCAGCCCGGGATGTTGTCCGGTCCCATGGATGCTGTGTTTTTGGCTTTAGAGAGTGCAGCTTTACCTGCGTAGTTGTGATTACAGGGACTCCGCATTATTCCTGCATAGATATGGGCCCTTTAGAGGGTGGGGGCATAAAGTTATCACTGAAACTATCTGCCAGGATGTTGGGAATATCAATTGGTTCTGTAATTTTCGTGCCTTTGTGCTGTAACTCAGAGCAGATCTGGGTGTTGCCATTGAGATTCTTGACATAGCTATAGAATGCTTTGTGGCTGTCCTTGGAATTAGTGGCAATTTTATTTTCGTAGCTAGCTATGGAGGATCTTATAAGGGATCTCAGCTTCTTACTGAGGCTGAGCAGGGAGCTCCTCCATTCATGGGATTTTACTCTCTTTTGCAACAGTTTCTTCCTTCTGTTGTACAGTTTGTTTATGGCAGGGGACCACCAGATTGGCTTCCTTTTTTTGGAGGATAGCGTCTTGGTTCTGTTTGGGATAGCACGATCCATGCACTCATGTAAGTGCTTATAAAGTGCATTTGTGTAGGATTCAGCAGTTGTAACTGTATTGTCCATCTGCATGGGTGTCATGAAGTTCACTACTTCTGTCTTAAGAAGCATGAAGTTGGCTTTGGAGAATTTTTTTACTGTGGTTTCCTTAATGGTGGGGTGAGGGTGGGATGTAGATATCAAGGGTGATTAGCTTATGGTCGGATTGGACCAACGAGGAGTTGACTTCAGGTGTGACTAGGTCTGGGATATTGTTGCCCCTGGTGGGGGTGTGGATAAGTTGATCTAGGGCATTGGAGTTTATGAATTCCAGAAAGTGTTGCGCTAAGGAGTTGGTACATGAGTAGTTTTCCCAGTTAATGGTGGGGTAGTTGAAGTCGCCCATTATTAGGGTGTTTGGTTGAACCCTAATATTTTCCAGGACATCAAGAAAAGAAGAGTGGGAATCCTGGGGCATGGTGGGGGATCTGTAGCAAGCTACAATTTGGATTGCAGTTTTGCCATGAGTTAATTGCACTTGGATAACCTCGGATGCATTATGCTGAGCAACTAGCCTGGAGGTGTGGATATCCTTAATGAATATGGACACACCCCCACCTTTGGTGTTTTGGTCCAGGTTACATGGCCGAAAAAAAGTGTGGCATGAGTTATAGCCTGGTAGTGCAGAGGTGCTCTCTGGAGCCTTGAACCAGGTCTCAGTCACTGCACAAGTATCGATGTTCTCCATTTTAAGGAGTGCCTCGAGTGAGTGCATTTTGAAATTTAGACTTCTAGCATTGAGTAGCATTACCCTCAGTTTTTTTGCCTGTTCCTGTTATGGTGGTGAATTTGTTACTTGAACCCTACCTAAAAAAGGCACTATAGGGGCAGCAAGAGCCTTAGCCAGTATCCGGAATCCCAGGGGCGACAGGTGCAGGCCATCTGTGGCAAAGCATCGTGGTCTGTCGACCATGTGATCCCAAGCAGACAGACACTGGATCCCCTTAGAATGACACCAGAAGCTTAGCCAATTGTTGAAGTCAATCATTTTGTCCTTGTACTGCGGTATCATTCTGGGCAATGGCAGAATGCTACTCAGGGCTAGGGTCATACCTGACTGGGCTACAAGATCGCAGAGCTCTTCCATGTCTCTTTTCATGTAGTCCAGGGAGGTACATCTCAGGTCATTCACACCAACATGGACAATGGCAGAGTCATATTTGTATTTGTTGTGGAGTGACCTGAGTGCATGGGTTATGTGGCGGATCCTGGCACCCGACAGGCAGCTGACAGTAACCTTCTCCTTGTTTAGCCTGGTGAGTGGGACATCAGTGTGCCTGACTATAGAGTCACCTATGACTAGTGTGTTGGGTATGTTGTTTTGCCTTATTGGCTGTGTTTGAGTGGCAAACTGAGTCTGTGGGCTATGTGTCATTTGGGTTGTGTTGGGGAATGGAGGTTGCTTGTGTTTCTGCTTTGGAGGTCTCTGTTGCTTAGGCAGATTATTATTGAGAACCTCTGCAAATGTTTTTGAGTTTCTATGTGTGGATTTTGGTGGTGTAGACGTAGTGAGACTATGTGATGAGTGTGGTGTGGTGCAAATGTTTACCTTCTCTTCATGACTGTCAAGTTCAGTCTTGGTTGGAGAGAGCTTTACCTCCAGTTTGGCTAGATAAGTGCATCTCTCACAGGTTGTAGTGTTGGGTGGTAGGAGGAGAGGGTTGTCTATGTACATGAGGCAATTTCTACATTGCCTCAAGATGCCCAGATTCATCAGATAGACAGGGGAGAACACTGGGAGCTGACCCTTGGACATGCCTGAATAAAAAACTATTTTCCTCTAGATAAGTGAGAAAAGTGAGTACAAGAGCTGTTTTTCCTAATGCCAGTGAGAAAAGTAAGTACAAAAACTGTTTTCCTCTAGGTAATGAGGAAGACTGAGTGCTATAGTAATTAGTAGCTTATTTAGTGCTTACAAGTTCTGAACAAGTGCTGAGCATGAATAAGCAAATTTAAGTGCTAAAACAAAGAATCTGTATCTGCACTAGATGAGTTACAGGACAGAAACAAGTGCAAATGCAGGCTTTCAAATCAGAAAGTTGAGAGAGATGGAAGATTGCCCAAATGGCCAATAACTACAAATTCTGGGCCAGAACCACTCCTTATGTGTTAGACAGGTTACCTAATGCTTACCACTCCCACTGATAAGCTAGAAGGCTTCCCTCCAACACAGAAAGGTTTGGGGGGCTCAAAAGCTTACAAATAGTCCTGGATACAGCAAATCTGTATCTGGAACACTAGTTACAGGAAAGATTGGAAACAGGCTTACAGTTTTTTTTTTTTTTTTTTTTTTTTTTACAGAAAAGTAGCAAAAACAGTAGTAAAAACAATTCACATGCAGTGCAGGCTAGCACACGAGTATGTAGCAATATTAGACCACACACAGTTTGAAAAATGCAATTAAATTAAAAAGGACTAAAAGCAAGTGCAGAAAGGGTTTATAAGGTAGAATGCGGTAAAGAGATGAGACTGGGGGAGTGTCCTAGATCAAATCTATAGTGGGGCGGGCACTGCAAAAGCCACCAAATTTAACTACAAACCAAAAACAGGGAGAGGGGGATGGGGAAGACAGTTTCAGCAGAGATTTGAACAACCACTAACAGTATAAACTATAAAACCAAAAAAATATACTCAGTTCTGTATATTTGCAGATCAGTATCTAAGCAACAATTAAACTCTATAATAAAGAAAAATATACTCAGCTCTGTATATATATATATATATATATATATATATATATATATATATATATATATATATATAATTTACTATCAGATTCCTGAAACTGCTTTGGTTGACCGGTCAAAACGTCAACCTGTAAAGACAAATCCGTATCATCTAATAAGCAGAAAACACAAAACTGAATACATCAACTCATGGAGTTTGATGTATTCGACATAGCAGGAGGTGACATCAGTCACCCATGGTATGCAGCTTACTGTAGCATGACTTTCCACAGTCAATGGTAAGTGTATTTAACTATTTTGCAGAGGGCAAGCAATGTAGTGAGGAAATGGGATAATTCCCTGTTCCTCACTGAACCGCGATCTCCATACACAATGCCAAACTCAGAAAATTGAACTATACTACACATTCGCTGTAGTGTAATCAATGTTTTTTGGTTCGGCATTCTGCCTACTTGAAAGCTGCCTTTCAACCACATGCCAGTCGACAAAGTGGTTTTGGAATTCTAATAGTAAACGTGTATGTATATATATATATATATATATATATATATATATATATATATATATATATATACTGTATACATATACCAACAAAACAACTGTTCCACTGTTCACAGATACTGAATCAACAACTGTGCCACTGTTCTTGAATTAAAATAATAAAATATTTATTGTCAGCTTTAATACTCCAACCCAAAAAGTTAAGTGCTTTCTTCCCAAATATGTTACACCATGTCAATATTAACCTGCATTCTATCATCATTGTTCTGAAAACAACTATTGCCCATCGATGCCCTTTTAGAAACAACATTATCCATCATCTCATCCACAACCCCAGGTGGGTACCCTCTAGCATCAAACTTTGTTTTAAGAAAGTTACATTCTTCATAAAAATGGCAATCATCTTCAGTTAAACTACTAACTCTATTGAACTGGCCTTTAACAATATTCTTCTTAAGCTTAGCACTATGCATACTACTATAAAACAAATAACTATTACTTTGCACTGGCTTTTTGTAAATTTTGATACTCAGTTTGTTGGCTTTCTTAAATAAAGGCCGCATCCAGGTAATTTATACTTTCTAAATCAAAACTAAAAGTGAATTTCAAAAACTCTGTAGCTGAAATTTAATATTCAATGCAAAAAACAAATCATCTATAAAACACTTATGCACTACAATATTATTAAAAAACTCTGATTCATAAATAAATTCTTTCTCCCAAGTCATCATAAAAACTTTAGCGTAACTGGGAGGCATAGCAGTCCCCATTGCTACATCATTAATTTGTTTGAAAATAACATCTTCAAAAATGAAAAAATTATAAGATAAAATCACATCTAAAATGCTGACAATAAAGTCTGCTTCTTCCCTCATAAAACATGTGGACTCAGGAAGCACATTATTGACCTTTTCCAGGCCTTCATCATTAGGTATTATAATCTACAAGGAAACAACATTGGTCATAACCAGCCACATGTCCTTGTCAACCATTATTTGTTTTATGTAATCAGCAAAATCAAAAGAGTCTCTAACATAGGGAGGCCCTTGTTTGACCAAATTTTGTAATTTTTTATAAATGTAAATGGCCATGGATTCAGTTTTACTACCACTATTAGCCACAATAGGTCTAAAGCTAGGAAGATCACGATTTTTGTGTACTTTAGGGAGACCAAAAAACCTATTTAATTTGGGTTTAAAAATCCTAAAATAATCAGCTAAATCATTACTGATCCAGCCATCTAATAAACCAAACCTCTCCTCTATCAATGCACCAATAATGCTAAAAGATCTATTAACTTCTTGCAAATCTACCCTAGCATAAAATCTCTTATCATCATGCAAATTCATAAGGCTTTGGTAGTAAAAACTGTAATCCATGATCGCCACAGCATTACCTTTGTCAGCTTTAGTAATATAAATATTCTTCTCATTTTTCAATTCAAACAACGCTTTCCTTTCATCCCCTGTCATATTATAATACTCCTTATCATTCTTGTTACTCACCAAATCATGCACTTCATGCTCACAGATAATCAAAAAAGCCTCTAACTCGCGCCTTAAGGGTGGGTTAAACAAACTCGGTTTTCTAAAGTAGCAATCATTACTGTTCTCTAACATGTTGTTAAAAAAATAATTTTAAATTTAACTTCCGAAAAACAGCATGTATGCAGTATAAATAAGTATTTCACTTTGTCCTTTAATAAATACATTGTATTCATAAAATACATTCTTTTTATCACATGCTGTTTTCATCTTACTTTTGATGAGTTGAGACCAGAGTATTTTCCATGATGGCACAGTAGACTACATTACTCATTCATTCATTCTATCTCTGATATCTAATAGTCTAAAGTAAAAGTCAAATATGTAGGTGGCAGAAGTATCTCCCTTAATTATAATTTTTGGAAGTGTTTGCATGTAGATATATATGGACTTAGCAGCTTACATTAAAAGGAAATGTCTTTAGAAGGTTAGCACTCCATAAATTGAATTGCATAAATTTATAAGAAAAAAGAGAAACATTACAAATTTCATTGCTTTATGGCATTCCCATATTCTTATTTATATTATACCTACATATATGGATTTATATCACTAGACTGCATTGGTTATACTAAAATGATCACACAGTAGAAGACTGTAAAGCTGCGATTGTAAAAATTGCTTTCTTGTTTCACACTGGTCTCACAAAATTTATGAACTGATTTGAAATACTATTACATTTTCTTTAGTTGTTTGTTTTTCTTAACATGAAGGTGAACTGGTTCACATGGTCTCTTTTAGTGACAACCTAGCTACAGTAAAAAAGATAACAGCAACACAGAAAAGTAATTGTATTAATCATGACTTCAAGTGAACACATATTCACATCATAGTCTAGCCAGCAAAATACTGATAACCTGACATTATTTTCCAAGCTACTTATAGGATTTAATTTCTCTGTTCTCTGCCTGGATATTCTCTAGTCTAGGCAGAGTATTCTGTAAATAAATTTAGATTTAATATACATGGATGACTAGCCAGATTTACAAAGATTAAAATGGTACTAGCGTTTCTTTTACTGGGACATAGCTATGAAACACCCACTTTTGTTTAAGGTAATTTGCAACTTTCTCATTATTTTTTTTCCTAAGGTGAATGCTACTATTGACACCTCATACTTCTGAGTAAGAAGTGAAAAGCTTTGCCTAGTGCATATCTTCCTCCAATTGTAGGACAGCTCATAAATCTGTAGCAAGCTGCTACTTTATCAACAGTCTAGCTGACAGCTTTATGTATATGAGTTGTAAAAGTCTGTGCCAGGGCCCAGCCAGATTCTTAATTAATAAAAACTTTTCACTTTCTTGGCATAGTCTACAGTAGGCAAAAGACAATTCTAAAATCTGCATATGTTGTAGATATACGCTTCTGCTCCAAACATCAAGGCCTTCATTATATTCAGATTAAGACTTAGATCAATTTGGCTAAGTTCCCAGTATAGTTGTGATACGGTATTCCCAAATGTAATGCTGCTAGTTTGGGAAGCAAGGTCTGAGACCCAAGTGACTATAGTATCGGCACTGAACAACTCATTTATGCTTGTCAGCAAAATATTTAAATGACAGTGAGCAATACTTTCAGGAATGAGCTTGGAGTTCACAATGATTGTTCCTTTTTTATGTTTAGAAGTTTTTCTGGTCAGCTGTTACTCATAATCTCCTATACTGCAGAAGATTCTTGAAGCATTCATTACTGAAGATGTAACACTATACAGCAACAGCAGGAATCCCTCTATTACTCATGAGTGGCTGACTGAATACTGAATCATACTTTGTCTAGGTCAACAAAGGCCAAACATGTAATCTTGGTTTCTTCCACAGACATAGAGTTGATAAGAGACAGTTGGATAGATTTAAGTCTGTGATCTTTCCAGAAGTGAAATGCGAGTTAACAAATAGACCATATTCTTCAAAGTGCCTTTGAAGTTGCATTGCTCCTGTCTTTTTCAGTATTTTTGCTAATGGAGTTATCAGGGAGATTAGTTCATATGATTTGACCTCAGTCTTTAGACCACATTTCAGTACTGAAATTACAGTTGTAGACTTCCAGATACATAGGGCAGTAATATGTTGATGATGGCCTTTAATGTTCATCATCCGCAGGTTACCCATATCCAGTAATTTCTCTTTGCCTTTTATAGGTTCATAGGTTCAAAGGTGTTTACTAGGTTAATGACCACAAGGGCCTTTTTAAGCCTTGCCATGCATCCTAAATCTCTGACAAGTTCTGATACCCTTGATAAGTGTAAGCATGGGCCTGGGAGATGAACCATTTACAGGTTACCTGTGCCCATTAGAGACATAGGAGCCAAGCCAGGGATGAATTTCTGGTTTCCCATCTGATTGTCCAAGTTGCACTTGAATTGGGTTAGAGGGTAACTCTGCTTCACATGGCTGTGGAGCCTGTTCCATAGACTGAATAATCTATGGGATACATACCTGTCTGTCCAGCAGGTCCTATTTATATCACAGGCAAGGTTTAAGTCTTTAAAATGGGTAATTCTGATGCTGTTTGTTTTGTGGATAAGCAGGAGTTCCATCAGAGTGGAGTCTGACAATGTATGCCAGGCATAGATCTCCCCTCAAAAGCCGTAGGAGACAGAATACAGGGATAGGACCTTGAGGCAGTCTGCATAGGACTTATGCCCTGTATTATTTTAGTGAGGAACCTCTGTGGACATTCCAATTGTTGGATATGCCTGGTTAGGGACATACCAAAGGGTGCATTGTACTCAATGATAGCTCTAATGAATGCCAAATACAGTGGAACAATGACTTCCTTGGACTTAGATGCTATACCTTTGTTTATAAGTTGCATAATATAGAATGATTTCCTCACCACTGTAGACATATGATGGTCAAAGGCTAGATTACTATCTAGGTGTGTCCCTAAGTCCCTGACTACTGGGTCATCTCTAAGGGGTGTGTTGTCAATACGATAGTTACCAGAGATGGATAACTTCTCAAAGGATACTATAATGCATTTCTTGGCAATTAGTTTTAGTCCATGGCTCTGACATCAGTTGTTTGTGTCAGCCCCTCCTGAAGAACATTTGTGTCAGTGTGAGATTCAATGATGGCTCCTAATTTGCAATCATCTGCAAATTTAGTCAGCCTGAGACCACTGACATTGGCCTTGACTTCTGAGATGTAAATGGCAAAAAGGAGCGGTCCAAGGACTGATCCTTGAGGGACTCCACTTGTGACTGGCCACTTTGTACAGGTGGACTCCCCAATTCTAACTTACTGGATCCTGTCTGTGAGCCAGTTGGCTATCCACAGGGTGACATATGGGTTTGTACCTAACCTCTTGAGTTTGTCAACAATGCCTTGGCCAAGTCAAGGTAAGCAGTGTGAATGATTTTGCCCTCATCCATTGCTTTGGTGACCTTCTCAAAGAAGTCCACCAGGTTAAGTAGGTATGGTCTGCTCTTGACGAAACCAAACTAGGTGGGTCCAGTGTTTGGAGGTTTACTATATCTCTATTGATCATCTCCATGATAATTCTTTCCATGGCTTTACATATAAGACTAGTGAGACTTATGTGTCTGTAGTTTCCAGGTTCTGTAGATGGCCCACCTTTGTGCAGAGGGATGTCTGTTGCCTTCCTCCATTCTTGAGGCACGAAGCCTGTTTGGAGGCTGGTGTTAAATAGTAATTCCAGGGGACCTGATAGGTAATGTTTCATGTTGTTTAGAAGGCATCCTGGGATATTGTCTGGGCCTATTGATGCAGTGTTCTTGGTCTTATTGAGAGCATTAAGGACCTGTTCCCTAGTGATAGTAGGGAAAGTTATATTTGATGATATTTCCTGATGGAAGGTTAAGGAAGAGAGAGGGATAAAGTTGGAGCTGAATTTATCAGCCAGGAGGTTTAATATATCTTCTGGCTCAGTATAGATGACTCCAATTACAATGAGCTCTGCACACAATTATGTATTGCCTTTGAGGTTGCGGAAATAGCTAAAGAATGCTTTGTGGTTGTTCTTGGCATGGGAGGCTAAACTTACCTAAAATTTGGCTTTGGTAGACTTTTAGACTTTATTTGTCCTCTGAGTTGTTTTTTTAGTTTGATGAGAGTACTTTTATCCTGCTGCATGCTGCACCTCCTAATGTTTGCCATGATATTCTTCCACCTGTTATACAGCCTATTGATTTTGTGATTCCACCAGGGTGGATGTTTTTTTGAGTTAGTTCTGTACTTCTTGGTGGGTACAGCTGCCTCTATGGAGCTATTAACATGGCTGTACAGGGTTTCTGTGAACAGTTCTGCATAGGCAGCAGTGTTCTCAGGGTTTATGGGGGCTTGAGATTTTGCCAGGTTCTCACTTAATAGTAGTAGGTCAGCCTTAGAATAGTTCATGAATATTCCATGTTTAGCTGGGGGGTCCAGGTTTTATTTTTACTTCAAAGGAGACCATTTTGTGGTCTGACCTTACCAGGGAAGGCATTACAGTAGGGGGTGTGCAGCAGCCTCCTATATTAGTGAGTACTAGATTCAGTATGGTTGCACCCCTGGTTGGTGTACTGACTATCTGGTCCAGGGAGTTTCTGTTTACAAAATCCAAGAATCTCTGTGTCTGTACGTCTGGTGTCATATATGATTCACAGTTAATAGTGGGGTAATTAAAGTCACCCATGAATATGATATTGGGTTGGATGGTTAGTGTTTCTGATAAGTTTAAATACATGGTCTGGGTTTCCTGGGTAACAGAGGGGGACCTATAGCTTACAAGGAAGTGATACTGGATTTTACCCATGGCAATTTGAAAATGGAGCAGCTCAAGTGTTTGACCAGCCTTGAAGTATATTTATTTTTGATGCAAATAGAGACACCACCTTTAGTCCCTGCCTGTGAAGTAGCTGGTCTAAATGTGTGGAAGGCATAATAACCTTACACTGTTGATGTGCTCTCCACGGCTTTAAACCATGTCTCAGTGACCACACAGAAGTCAGCACTCTTTAGGGTAAAGAGAGCTTCTAGGAGTGGAGTTTTTTGCTTAGACTCCTAGCATTGAACAGTAATACCTTTAGATTTTCATGGTTTTGATATGCAATGTTGGAAGTACTTTCAGTTTGGCATTGCCTAAAAAAGGCACTATGGGGAAAGGCAATGTTTTAGCCAATATTCAAAAGCCTAGATTAATAATACATTGGCAGTCTTCACTGGTAACCAAACAATTTCTTCTTTAAGAAAAGGAATAAGTCCAGCCAATCTGCAGTTTTCTCCAAGAAATACAACACTGCTTTGTAGATTAGGTTTGGAAATTTAGGGTTAATTAACTCAGTGGTATATGCTGTTTCATTGGGTCTATGTTTGGCTATCAAATAAAAAAATCTTGAACGGCTAAACAGAGAACTTAAAATATCACAATGGAAAATTATCGAACCACTACTTCTTTGAAAAGAAATTCATTGAATGTCCATAGTTGGTCAACATTGCGAACACAAGAAACTAAGGTCTGGGGCTGTGCCCGCCACCCCTGCCCCAACTATATATACCATCTCAGAGATTGCACTACAGTGGGGAATATGACAAATTTAAAAGGTTTTCTTTCATTTACCTTATGCATCTCATCACTTACGGGTTGCCTTACGTTCTCACCTTTCTTAACAACAGCAAATAATGAATGGAGTTTCTGATATCACACTTGTCTGGAAAGCAGCATAAACATGTATGTTATGCAAAGACTGTAACACTGGCTTGAGATGCATTATGGGAGAGTAGAGTCCCTTGAGAGCCTTGTGGTAGTTAGTATTATGGCCGTATATGTGGTATATGAGAGCAAAGTTATGTCCTTTTGTGGGAGCTATTGGAAATTATAGGCTAGCTGGGCTGGTGTACAATAGACCAGAGGGGAAAAAATAATTTTCAGGCAGAGATATCTTGAAGCTGAATCATATATTGTGATGCCAGAAGGTAGTGGGAATGAAGTGGAAGCTGTAGATATTGAGTTCATCCTACCATTTCGCTGGATTATATTTAGAGTAATGGATACAGTCAGGAAACCATACAAAGAAAGGATGGAATCAAAATGCAGGCCTACAAAAAGTGTGAAGGAAATGGAGATGCTGGACTTTGAAAAGAATCATTTTTAGCCTCTATACACTATGAAATAAAGGAAGAGAGATTGAATGGTAGGTATACTTTTATTCTTTATCTGAAAAAATAAATAAATAAATATATATATATATATATATATATATATATATATATATATTTTTTTTTTTTTTTGGCATGAAAAAAAAGATAAAGTGTGTGTGATGTGGGCATAGCATATCTAAAGTGACTAGAAGAAGAGGCAGAACTCAACATGAAGAATAGAAATGTGGAGGGTAACCCATTTGTCAGTTGGAAAGAGGGTCAAGACAGACTAGACTTGGGAAAACTCTACAACGAACTTGGTTGGGCCCAGGACTATATTGCCTGAAGTGGCAGTAGTACAATGTGAGATTTCTGAGGGAATCAAAGATGTTTATAACAATAAAAGGGCAAAGGAATGCCTTCTGCTGGTACCTTTTTAAATTCTCTACTTAGAATGAAACCAGAATGATTCATGTGGTCCTAGAGAGATATGTCACAGCTGTCATATTGATTCTTTACTTATCAGTCATGGCACTGTTACAGATCTGAAGAGATCCTTTGCACTATATTCTAGTGACACAGGCATTACAAATGCTCTCCTCTGTCATTTATCAGATATATTGCCTGTTCACTGCATTCTGCTCTTCCACAAGACCACACAGACCCATATTAGTGTTACGGCAGTATGTCAAATGGTACCACAGCATTAGGTGTCACGTGTTATGTACCAACACACCTTCTAATGATACTTTACATCTCATCAGCAACCTTACTTTATGTGAGGTGCTAGAACAGCAATTTAATATCGTTAGGGAGAACCACACACATGTGAGATCTCTGCCCCCTCAGCAGTGATGCTTGCTGGTGCCAGATAGTACGGCTAACATGATAAGTTACTGTTAGATAGGACTGCTTCTATGTTAGACATACCATATCCTTCAGTTGTAACAATCCTGATGTCATACAATACTAGGGCATGGTGATTTACTGTTAGATAGTACACCAATGTTATAAATACCATGTCCTTCACTGGTGACAATCCTGATGTTATACAGGGCATGGTGACTTACTGTTACAAAGTACACCAATGTTATAGATACCATGTCCTTCAGTTGTAACAATCCTGATGTCATACAATACCAGGGCATGGTGACATACTGTTAGATAGTACACCAATGTTATAGATACCATGTCCTTCACTGGTGACAATCCTGATGCCATATTCTGCCAGGACATGAAAAGTTACTGTTAGACAGCAGTACGCCTATGTTAGAGATATCAAGCCCATCAGTGGTTGCATTCATGATACCATATGTTATTACAGTATGATGAGTTACGGTTTGACAGCAGTACACCTATGTTAGATATATCGTGCCCTTCAATGGTTGCATTCATTATACCATATGTTACTACAGCAAGATGTGTTACTGTTAGACAGCAGTACACCTATGTTAGAGATATCATGCCCTTCCAAGGTTACATTCATGATACCATACATTACTACAGTATGATGAGTTACTGTTAGACAGCAGTACACCTATGTTAGAGATATCAAGCCCTTCATTGGTTACATCCATGATACCATATGTTATTACAGTAGTTACATTCATGATACCATATGTTACTACAGCATGAGGAGTTACTGTTAGACAGCAGTACACCTATGTTAGAGATATCATGCCTTTCCAAGGTTACATTCATGATACCATATATTACTACAGCATGAGGAGTTACTGTTAGACAGCAGTACACCTATGTTAGAGATATCATGCCTTTCCAAGGTTACATTCATGATACCATATGTTACTACAGTATGATGAGTTACTGTTTGACAGCAGTACACCTATGTTAGAGATATCAAGCCCTTCAGTGGTAACATCCATGAAACCATATGTTATTGTTAGACAGCAGTACACATATGTTAGAGATATCATGCCCTTCCAAGTTTACATTCATGATACCATACATTACTACAGTATGATGATATGTTAGAGATATCATGCCTATCCAAGGATACATTCATGATACCATACATTACTACAGCAAGATGAGTTACTGTTTGACAGCAGTACAGCTGTGTTAGAGATTTCATGCCCTTCAATAGTTGCATTCATGATACCATATGTTACTACAGCAAGATGAGTTACTGTTAGACAGCAGTACACCTATGTTAGAGATGTCATTCATGATACCATATGTTACTACAGCATGATGAGTTACTGTTAGACAGCAGTTCACCTGTGTTAGAGATGTCATGCCCTTCAATGGATACATTCATGATACCATATGTTACTACAGCATGATGAGTTACTATTACACAGCAGTGCACCTGTGATAGAGATATCATGCCCCTTAAAGGTTACATTCATGATACCATATGTTACTACAGTATGATGAGTTACTGTTAGACAGCAATACACCTATGTTAGAAATATACAGCATGATGAGTTACTGTTTGACAGCAGTACACCTGTATTAAAGATATCGTGCCTTTCTTTAGTATAATACTGCAGTACTAGCTAGTGTTAGGTCCATACACACATAGGAGATGTTGTGCACTTCATCAGTGAAACTACTGATGTCAGAGTGTACCACAGCATGATGGGTTACTGCTGGGTAAAAGTACAGATTTTTAAAAAAATCATTCCATTCTTCGGTAAAATTCTGATGCTGTATGGTGCCAGAGCATGAGACGTTACTGTTTGACAGGAAGGCACCTATGTTAGAGGTGCCATATCTTACATAAGTGATATTCCTGATGCTACATGGCAATACAACATAAAGGGTTATATAGGAATACATCTATGTTACAGATACCGTGTTCTACAATGATGATATTATTTATGCCACATGGTACCACAGCATAAGGAATTACTGTTAAAGAAGAGTATACCTGTGACAGAAATACCATGTCCTACAGTGGTGATGTTCCTTGTGCTATATGGATTACAACGTAATGAGTTACTGTTAGAAATGCTTTGCCTTTCATCTGTTACATTCTTGGTGCTATATAAATACCACAGAAGTGCTTGCGGGACATTCATAAGTAGAAATGATACCCTACTCCTCATCAGTGCTATTGCCATGAAGTCAAATCACATAGGAAATTGCTCCCTATTACATCAAATAATTATGAACAGGACTTTCATAATAAATAAAATTACCATCTTGCCTGCCTACTTCAGTGATACTGCCTCATCACCTTTTCCATTAAATTACCTATTAAAAAACTCCTCCTCAACCAACAGCCTTCTACCCAAAAACAGAACAACAGACCAAAAATCTACACAAAGAATTTTCACAACTTCAGTATGAGGAACTAATGGCAAATGCTAACCACTATCACACAGCAACCTCCCTTACCAACCTACTCATTTTACTTCAATATAAATATTTTCCCAAAGTCTCTAGACTACTAAGATCTTCCAACAAGTAGTTAATAAAGAAATGTAAGCTTCTGTACAAATTTGGGGCCAATGCCTGGAAAACTAATGAAAAAAAAAACATCTGCAGAAAACCATGACCAACTCATCATTGTACAAAACCTACCCAAAAATTCCATGAGATGGCACAAAGCAAACTCCCTTTCCACAGCTCATAAATCAGTTTAATACAACCGAAAAAAAAAAACAGATTTTAGAGTCTAGTTAATGGCATAATGGGTTGTTCACCTCTGAATCATTCACATCACTCCACAAAGACTGTCAAAGCTCCTACAAATTATATTACACACACTGACTTCTTAAAGGAGTTCAACACTCTTCTGCAGTTTAACATCCACTAGTAATTTCAAAGACCTCCATGCTGACTATTCACCTTTTTATTGTATGGCAATCCTAACAGAATACATTGTTACTTTAATTGAAAAAAACAATCCCTCAGAAGTTTAAAATAAATAAATAAAAATGACAAGAGAAACTGCCCTCAGGACGTACCATCAGATCTGTGAACGTGTTGCCTCTAATTTATGGAGTTAATGGGGAAGAACTGCTTGATATTCAGCTGAAGGCTTTTTTTTCCCTCTTCATACCATGTGTAAACTGCCGAAACTTGACGACTACACAATATGTCACTCTTACAGTCTTCTGCTATGAATATATAATTCTGTTCTACAAGCATTAAACTGGTATAATACAATATGTATTAACTGAAACAAATCAGTGCATCACAACCGACTCATATTCCTACTGAAACAAGGCAACAACTTACACTGAAATCCATATGTTGCACACATTGCATTCAGTCATAGTAAAATTATTTTGGACATAATAGCAGCTGTATAATGCATACCTCTTAACATTTTTGACTTAACAATCGGGGACAAAGCAAAAAATGAGAGACAAAGGCCCAAAAATCAGTGACATTTTTAAATATTACTCCAATTCAGCTAGAAAGATAATAAAATAACAGGTTTTCCATCAACATACAGATAAGAATCAGTATGAAACTATAATATCTGGCATTACTGATGGACTGTAATCCTTTGTGATTTTCTAGAAAATCAAGAGGGACAGGGAAAATATTTCCAGAAAATCAAGAGGGACAGGGAAAATATTTCCAGAAAATCAAGAGGGACAGGGAAAATATTTCCATATAATCAAGAGTGACAGGGAAAGTATTTCCAGAAAATCAAGAGGAACAGGGAAAAATATGAGGCAAGAGTGGGGATGTTCTGCAAAATCAGGGACAATTAAGAGCCATGATACAAAGGATTACTGTTAAGTGTCCGGTTGTTACTGAAGAGCACTGAGATAGTTTGCAGAAAAGAGAACTAGCAGTCTGTTCTACAATGTGATAGCAATCTAGGCATCTAGGTAAACAATGGCTAAGCAAAACTTTCTGTAATTAAATAAACTATGTATTTATTTGCATAGCCCTCATCAGTCGTACTGCCTTATGCCAGATGCCCCACCAGGGTACTACTTAGTACCCCAATATCATCTGGGTGCTAAGTAGTATTAGGGATCAGTCACCTATATGAGTAATGACCTGCCCATCAGTAGTAACACTGCCTTCTGCCATGTGGTTCATGTTTACTACATACTAGCTTCGGGACCATTACACCTGAGAGGGCGGTGTGTTTACTACATACTAGCTTCGGAACCATTATATCCGAGAGGGCAGTGCCTTGCTCATTAATCAGTGTCAGGGTCATATGACAAATGGCACTTATATTGTACATAGCAGAGTCAGGAGCAGTGTGCATCAGAGGAAGAAGCTGGTCTGTCCATTGGTGGCATTGCTTAATGCCAGATGGTACCTGGGCACTATTTAGGAGTCACAGAAAGGAGTGCAGCTATGGAGATGCCCTGCTTATTATCAGTGGTACCACACTCATATTTTAAACTGTGCCATAGCTTCAGTGAATACTATACCTTTCACATAGGTATCCCAAGGCTCACACATGATAATGTTGCATTATTTATTTACTTGTTTGCTGACTGGTTTCCTAACACTCTAGATGAAATGTTCCAAGAGACATTTTTTGCTCATGACCTGGGTCCTGATGTATGAAAACATAGTGGTAAAAAGTGGAATGAAGACGTTACTCAAGGTAATTCATGAAAAGTGCATACACATAGTTTACACTTTAACATACATTTCAGGCAAGTAAAACAGAGATTATTCTGATTTAACAAGTTAGAAAGTTACTAACTAATCAGTACCAGGGTACCCAAACATCTGTAATGTGTGTGTGTGTGTGTGTGTGTGTGTGTGTGTGTGTGTGTGTGTGTGTGTGAAGGTTTCTATTTAGTGATGAGTATGAAGCTTAAAAATAAACTCCAGTTTTTTGGGGCTAAAAAGAGAATGCACTTGTTCTAAAATTTGGTTTTATTTCTATTGCCGTATGGGATTAAATTACATGGGTATGGCCTGTGATATCAGAATGACCAGGAACTTACCCTGAGGAAAATGTTCCCAAGTGCATGGGGGATACACATTCTTGCCATGGGGATTCATAGGTTTCTGTACAGAATGAGGGTTAGGCTGCCTGCTCTGATAAGCAGAAACTTAAACTGTCTCTGCAGCAGTAATCTTTGTATCTATGTATTCAGCAAAGAAATACTACAAAGAATTGTACAGTAATTCTACAATACCTCCGTGGATGTCAGGACTCTGGTAACAGTAGCATGTACCATGCAAATAGCTTGTTGGGTTTTAAGGAACAACATCATAATGATCTTATTCCAGACTTTCTGACATTAAAGCATCTTGTGTGAGAGAAACTGGTGCTTGTTTTTCAAACATTATTTAGGAAGCCATCCACTCATCCATCAAAATATTTCAGTTTACATTCTCTAGTAAGATGTAAATTTAGCAGTTATTGTAACAATGTTATTCAATGCTCTGAGGAGCACATTTGTGGATCTGTACAAACTCACTTGTAGTATAGATTGGAAGTGAGCAGTACACTCTTGCAAAGTCATTAGTAAGGGTCTGTTTAATCATTTCTGCGCAGGTGGGGGACTGCAATATGACCATATTGCCTGCTTACAGCAGACTGGAACTTTCTTTATCATCTAAGGTAATATTAGTAATAAGGTCAGGCAGAAAAGTAGAGACCCAAGGACTCCAGTAGGGATCTGAGACTGTGTTGTGTTCCTTATCTTGACCTGAAAGATTCTACTTACTAGGTAGTGTGTAACTCAGGTGACAGGACTTCCATGAGTCCTCTTTTCCAAAAGCAAGTCAGAGAATTCACTCAAATCTACAAAATTATACCAGTAAGTTGTCCAGTTATCTGTGTTCTTATGAGTAAGTCAGAGACTAGTCTATATATGCTTTGGAGGTGCCAGAGCCCCATTTGACATCATGCTGAACTTTGAATGTGTATAAACGTCTTAGTAGCAAATTTCTCTTGCCTTGCAAGTACTGGAAGAAAGGGTAGGTGTCCTTTCATTCACTGCAGCAGTATTCAAAACATATGGGGGGGGGGGTTCCCCTGCTGTGGAAGCCTAACGTCCAGCCAGTCTACTAAAGACTCTTATTATTTTAAAGATATATCGAACATCACTAAATACTCCCTGTGTAATGTAGGACATAAAGGTGATGTTCAGGCTTACCAAAAGCAGAACTTCTTTGCCGCCAGTCTGAACATGTCTTTTACACTATCTGTCTGTTGACCTGCATCTGTTTTCTGACAGTTGAATGTATTTTCCTTCAACAGTGACTAACTACACCTGTTTACTGCACTTGCAAGGTAAGTGCTCCATTGCTGATTTAATTTGTTTTTTGTTTCTGTGTTCTTTGGGGTTAATATCATCCAGGAAGGGTAATTCCCCATAGAGACCACCACAATAAGTGGGTTTGTTTTGACTAGGTGCTTCTCATGACCATATGTGCTCTATTTGTCAGGTGTTTGTCCTGAAAACCCTTCAGAGTAGACTTTGTTCTCTTTCCTTGTATCTTGAGAACCAGCGTCTTAAGCTACTCACTAAAGATACAATGGAAGGAATCTCCCACCCCAAGGCTCAGCCATTAGCAAAGAAGAAGATGAAAAAGGTACAACTGGAATCTTTCACTATCTGGCCTCTGCCAGATGTTTTTCCTGAGGTTATTATGAACCTGGAGGTTCACCCAGCTGTGTTGTTGGATTTCTCTGCCACAACTGTGTTGGAGGTCAGTGAGGATCCGTTGGGTAGCACTTCAGAAGAGGCTTTGCAAGCATCCATCTCAGAAATTCAGAGGGAACCACGGTTGATTTTTTTCCAAGGGGCATAGTGGAGTTGTTCAGTTTTTGGCTGGGAAGACATTTATGCTATGGTTCCCACTGTTGTCTTGGTTCTGAGCCTTCTCAGGACGTTCCCATAAAAAAGAAACACAACATTAAACAGGTTTATTTTGCTTCTAGGGATCCACAAAGTGAGTGGAAGGCTTTTACTCAGGGATTATTTTCTGCCTTAATGTCCTTAAAGCCTCCTCATGGGGTTTCAATTCCTGCTCCTCCTTGATCCTCTACTCCTTTTAAAAGGCATAGAAACCAGGATTCTTCTGAGGATGAGTCAGATTCTGCTGATGAATCTCTAACTTACTCTACTCAAATTCCTTCTACTTTGGACTATGGGTCAGAGGAGGAGATATCTATTAGTCCTGGTGTTCCTTCGGAGGAAATTTCCTTTGGGGACACACTCTCTAGGATGATGGATTTTTTCCAGTGGGATTGTGCTCAGGTCTCTAATATCTATAAGAGGTACTATGAGTTGGTGCAGTTGGAATCTCCTAAAACTATGGTTATTCGTCCTGTTTTGGGGGCTTTACTGGATCCTTTCTCCAGTGCCTCTCATGCACCTGATTCCCACCCCGCCACCTGTTCCAAAGTAGCCTGACAGGTTTTACAGAGTTCCTGAGGATTGTTGTTTTTTATATAAATGTCCTGCTGCTGACCCCTAAGTAGTGTCTGTAGCCTCTGATAAGCCATCTCAATTACTTCCTTCACCCAAGTTATTACCTTCTGACAAGGAAAGCAGAACTATGAACAGGCTGGCTAAAAAGGTTTACACTTCTGCTACTCTAGCTTTTAGGGCTATCAGTTATCTGACCCATATGTCTAGGTATATGTTGGAGGAAGAGACCAGTTGGCATAATGGTTAAGGTTTTCGTCTCCCACGCACAAAGTGCTACAATGTTGGATCCTGACCTCCGACCAATGCCTGTTTGCAGTTTGTACATTCTCCCTGTGTCTCCATGGGGTTTCTCCCACATCTGAAAAACATGCTGACTGTTTCCATCTCAAACTCACCAATGAATGGAGCTGTGTGCAGCAGCACATACTCTATGTGGTGCCCTATAGGGGGAAGAGCTGTACAGACTAACAACTTTGGGCATCTACTGTGGTGCTCAGTATCCTCAAGATAGGAGAATACAGATCACAGACTGTGTGCTGTGGCAGGGCTAGCAACTCAACAGTGTAAAATATGGCTCTAGGTGAGTCAGTCATGTTGACTAATGTCGCCAAACTGGGCATGGGTAATTACCGGTGATAAGTGAGTTGAGAACCTGGCCTACTCTGACCTACTCCAGGGGCCCTTGCTAACGGTGGAAGGGGTACATGTGCCCCAATTGGCCAGTGTGTGCCCGCCATAAAGCTCAGCAACCCTAGGTCAATAAGCTTCTGGCCAGCTGATGTCTAGTTGCACAGCCTGGGTAACCTGGGATGGCACTGTTGAGCGAAAGCTGGATGTAAAACCAACCAACCTGCCAAACATGAACTGAGAATTGCTATGCTTAATGTAGGTTCACTGACATGGCACAGCTTGGAAGTGAATGACATGATGATATGGAGGAGGGTGGACATCCTATGTATCCAAGAGATGAGATGGAAGGGCAGTGCAGCAAAGCCACTTGGCTTGGGATCCAGACTCTACTACTCAGGAGGGGGACAGGCTAGAAAAGGTGTAGGAATTGTGGTGAGAGAGACGCTTCAGAAGGCAGTGAGGGATATCATCAGAATTAATGACAGACTGATGGTAACCAGACTCCATTGTAATGATAGGACAGTATTTATAATCTCAGCCTATGCACCACAGCAGAGTTCTGATAGTGAGGAAAAGAGTGCATTCAAACAGCAGTTGCAGGACCTACTAGATAAAGCAGGGCAAAATTAATTGGTGTTGATAATGGGTGACTTGAATGTACGTATCGGGACAGACAGAACAAGATATGAGGACTGCCTGGGTCCACATGGGTGGGGCAACAGGAATAAAGAAGAAGTCATTCTAGACTTTTATCTGGCAAATGGCTTGATAGTAGCCAATGCATGGTTCAGAAAGAGAGACAGTCACAAGATCTCATACAACAGTAGCTAACATGCAGCTCAGGTAGACTTCCTCCTAGTAAGGAAAATGCACTGGGGTAGAATTCATGGTTGAAAAGTCATTACTAGTGAAATAGTTGGCCCACAGCATAAACCACATAAGCCACAATTAGCTGCAAACAGTGGTTAGAGAAGGCTCTAAGGTCAACAGAAACCAGGCTGAAGACCTGGAAGTTGACTGGAGAGAAAGTACAACAGTTCAAGTAATAACTCAAGGCTCTAGCACCCCCAAGAAGAGGAGGAAATAGGTGAAGCTGAACAAGAATGGCAGAGCCTTTAAACAGCATGTTTTAGGACTATAGAAAAGATATGTGGCCGAGTCAGGTATGGAAATAAGGTACACAAGGAAAGCTGGTGGTGGAATGCAGAAGTTCAGGAAGTCACCAAAAAGAAAGAAGGAGTACAGAAAGAAGTGGGAGATAGAAAAAACTGAGGAGGCTAGGAAGGACTACCGGTTGGCTAATAAAGAAGCTAAGAAAGAAGTTGCTATAACAAAGAATAGGGCATCGGAGGCACTCAACAAACTTCTGGAAAGTGACTCAGTAAGTGGCACAAAGAAACTATATCAGGTTGCAAGACAAAGACAGAAAGATAAAAAAGATAGACACCCTTCATAAGGGATGACAGCAACAACCTGCTTACTGCTCCACAGGACATCACAGGTAGATGGAAGGAGTATTTCCAGCAGCTTCTGAATGAAGAAAACCCCACAGAAGCAGTACTTCCCCAGAAACAGCCTATGATGAGAGAAGAAGTGGAGCCACCCCCCCAACCCCCACCCCCAGAAGAAGTAAGAACAGCACTAAGGAAAATGAAGTCAGGGAAAGCAGCAGACTCAGATGAGATCACAGCAGATATGATAAAGATGCTGGGTGAGATAGGGGAAAAATGGCTCTTGAGGGTACTAATACCAGTGTGGAGAGAAAGGTGTATCCCAGATGACTGGACAAGGTGATTGATAAACAGATATGCAGAGTAGTAGAATGTAAGATGGGAGATGAGCAGTTTGGATTTAGATCAGGATGCAGCACAACTGACCCGATGTTTGCAGTGAGACAGATACTTGAGAAGAAGCTAGAGATGAGGAGAGAGTCCAACTGGGCATTCCTAGACTTGGAGAGAGCAGATGACAAGGTCCCAAGAAAGCAGATCTGGGCAGTACTGCGGTGGTTTGAAGTCCCAGAAACATTGGTAAGAATTAGTGCAGGCTATGTATAAGGACCCAATGTATGAACAGTGTTCAGCCTCACAGAGGGGTCCCCAGTGGGAGGGGGTGTACACCAGGGTTCAGATCTGAGCCTACTGCTGTTCATACTGGTGATGGACTACATTAGCAAACAGGTCGCAGGGGACAAATCAGCAAAGTTGCTGTATGCAGATGATGTGACATTGCAAGCAGACTCTGAACTAGAACTTCAGCAAAGGATAGGAGAATGGAATGCAAAACTAAAGGCATGTGAGATGAAACTAAGCACAGATAAGATGGTGGTAATGGTAGAACATTGGGGAAATCAGAAGAAGCTGAGAATAGAGATAGAAGGGAAGACAGTGGAACAGGTAAACAGCTTCAAGTATCTGGGAGGGTTGGATGAGGAGAAGGGAAGTCTGAATAAAGAGGTCAAAGCTAGAATCAGAGGGGCTGCAGCCAACTGGCATAGAGTGTCAGGTGTACAAGACAGTGGTGTGACCAGTACTACTGCATGGTACAGAAACCTGGGCAGTAAAGGCAGAACAGTTGAAGAAGCTAGAGGTAATGGAAATGAAGTGCCTGAGAAGGGCAGTAGGATGCACACTGTGGGACAAATGAAGAAATGAGGACATAAGAGCAGAAGCCAAAGTAGCTCCAATTGCAGAAAAGATCAAAAAGAACAGATTATGGTGGTTTGGGCACATGTGTAGAAAAACAGAAGACAATCTGATGAGGAAGATTTGGGACAGACAGGAAGAAGGTAAGAGGAAGTGAGGACATCCAGCAAAGAGGTGGATGGATTGTGTGAAAGAAGATCTGTGACAGTCAGGCATGAGTATTGAAGAAGGCAGGAGTGTGGCACTAAATCATGAGAGATGGTGACAGTTAATACAATATTCTGACCCCATGTAGAAAAAATGAGAAAAAGGGGGCTGATGATGATGATGTCTAGGTATGTGTTGGCTCTTATTTCTCAGGCCTGTCAACTTATTTCTGATTTTCCAGACTCTGAGGGTAAAACATCTGTTCTTTCCTTGTTAGGGACTTCCTCTCAAGTCATTTGTCATTCTATTACATGTAGTTATAATGCGGTGGATGCCTCTTCTAGAGCTGCTGTTTTTGGTTCAGTTATAAAGAGGTATCTTAGCTTAGGCTTCAGCCTCTGCTTGATGATATTAAAGATAAGTTAATTGATGCTCCTCTGGATTCTAAACTTTTGTTTGGGGAAGCGGCTGCTGGATTGTGTAAGTCCCATCAGGATAAGGGCATGGCCTTACAGGAACTTAAGCTTGTGTTTGTTTCTTCTGTGCCTAAATTTCACAGAAACTATTCCACTAAACCTGCCTTTGTTGGTAGGCAATCTCATCCTACTACTAAAGGTAAGAAGAGTGGCAAACAGGCTCCTCCTGCTAAAGCTACTCAGTTTTTGGAGACTCCAAAGCCTTCCTTTCTGGACAAACCATGTGCTGTGTGACTATCCATCTCTTTCCAGCCGCATTCCTCTTTCTCTTTGCCTTTCTCTTTCTCTTCTGGTTTGGCTTAAGATCACTGAGGATTCTTGGGTTCTGGTGATCTTTCGTCAAGGATATGTCATGGTGTTTTCAATCTTGTCCTCCATTTCTGGGCATTCCTCAACCTCTTCAGGAACAACTTTCTTTGTTACCAGAGGTTCTTCAAAATCTCTTGTCTCAGGGTACTATTCAAAAGGTGCCTGTGTCCCAAAGGGGAATGGGTTCTACTCCAGACTGTTTCAAGTGCCCAGAAAAGAGGGCACTTGCAGGCCTGTTCTAGAACTCTCTCATCTAAACACTTTTCTAAAGGTACCTTCCTTTTGGATGCTGTCCCTTCATTTTCTGTTTCCTCTCTTGTTCCCTCAGGCCTATATGGTGTCTCTATATCACAAGGATGCTTGTCTTCATATTCCAATCCATCCTCTTTTCAGGAAGTTTTTACATTTTTCTGTTGCTTCCTGGCATATTCAGTTCTGTGTTTTGCCCTTTAGCCTTTCTACTGCCCAAGGGTGCTCACCAAATACCTTGCTCCTGTGAGTGCTTTTTGCAGGCTTCAAGGGATCCAAATTTTTCCTTATTCGGATGACCTGTTGATTCAGGTGTCCTCTCCAGAGACCATTTTGCAAAATCTTCATTTGGTTGTCTCCTTCCTTAGAGCATGGGGTTCACTATAAATTTCAAAAAGTCTTCTCTGACTCCTTTTCAGGATCATGCTTTTCTGGATTGCAGGATTGAGATGGTGCCAATGCTTGCATCCCTTCCCCCTCCAAAGGCCTTAACTCTCATTTCTTTCTTTCACACTCTTCTTCTTCTGGCTGCCATTACCACCAGGGAGTTTCTGAGAGTTCTGGATTTCATGGCATCCACCATTCCAATGCTCCCTCTAGCCAAACTTCATATGAGAAAGTTTTGGTGGTTTCTGAAGTCAGCATCACTTCAACATGCTTATCCTCTAGAATTTGTAGTTCCTCTTCTTCCTTGTCTCAGACAGGGACTTCACTGGTGGATTCAGCAGTTGTCTCTGAATCCAGGGATCCCTTTTTACCCCCTCTTCCTTCTCACAAATTGTTCACAGATGCTTCAGACATGGGATGGGGGGCGACTTTTGGCTCCCTAAAGGTACAGTGGGTGTGGTCACCTCCTCAGCAAAAGGAGAAAATCAATATCAAAGAGATGACAGTTCTCCTGTTGACTCTTCAGGCCTTTCTGTCTCTTCTTTCTCCTGGGCCTCTCAAGATTTTTACAGACAATACCATAGTGATGTGGTATATCAACAAGCAGGGAGGAATGAGATCTTATCTTCTTTGCTGGTTGGTACTTCTCTTATGGGATCTTGTGTCAAGTACCAAGTGACTCTTCCTGCAGTTTATATCCCTTCCTATCAGAACATTGTGGTAGACACTCTGACTGGGTCCTTAACTCAGTCCCATGAATGAATTCTTCACAGGGATGTGTTTCTGGACATTATCCACAAGTAGGGCACTCCTCAAGTGGATCATTTTGTCTCCCCTCTGAACAGACAATTTCCTCTGTTTTGTACCAGAGTCCCAGGTCCTCTGGTATGGAAGATGGATGCCCTCTCAGTCTCTTGGAAGGGGATGTTTCTTTATGCAGTCCTTCCTCTTCTTCTCATTCCAAAGGTTGTGTTCAGAATTCTACAGGATGCTCCCAAAATCTTGTTGGTGACTCCCTTTTGGCCACAACAGCACAGTTTCCCTCTTCTTCTGCATCTAGCTAGGGGGCAATCATCAAAAGTTACCTCACAGGGTGGATCTACTCACACAAGACAAGGGACATCTTATCCATACCCACCTGTGCATGCTTCAACTGACACTGTGGGTGATAGGATTTTGATTCTTCATAGACACGTTTTTTTGGAAAACCTGCTACAAGTCCTGCAGGAGGCCAGGAAACCTACAGCTAGGAATTCCTACTTATCCAAATGGAAGAGGTTTTCTTTATGGTGTGTCTCTCATAACCTGAACCCACTTACTGTGGATGATCCTTTGGTTCTCTGTTATTTGTGAGAGTTGCACAGTGCTGGTTTGGCCTATTCTTCTATTAAGGCCCACCTATCAGCTTTCTCTGCTTGTCTGCCTTTTTCTCCTATTTTGGCTGATAGGTTTGAGGTGAAACTGTTTTTTAAAGGCATCCTTAATATTAGACCTCTCAGGAAGCTTGTTCCTCCTCCCTAGGATCTTAATTTTGTTTTGTAGAAGTTAACTCAGGCTCCTTCTGAGCCTACTGCTTCAGTTTCCTTGCAACATTGTTCCTGGAAGACTGTTATTTTGTTAGCTCTTACTTGTGCCAGACAGGTGTCTGAGTTGTAGGCCGTTATGGCTTGTCCTCCATTTCTGATTTTTCATGATGACAGAATGTCCTTGTTCACTAACTCTTCTGGTTAATGAGCTATCACTTAATCAGTCTATTAATTTGCCTACTTTTCTCCCAGTGTTTATTCAGATATGACTAAGGCTATTAGAAAATCTGATCAGTTATTTGTTTCTTTTTGTCCTAGATCATTGGGACTTGCTGCTTCCAAGAAAACTATTTCTTCTTGGCTTTTTAAAGCTATTTCCTTTTGCTACACTTCATGGGAAGAGCCCTCCTTTTTCAATTAAGGCTCATTCTACTAGAGCTGTGGCTTCTTCTGTTGCTTTTCAAAGGTTTAGATACTAATTCTATTCTTGAAGCATCTACCTGGACTTCTGTGCATACCTTTAGCAAGCACTACAAGTTGGATGGTATCTCTAGAGCTAGGGCTGGTTTTGTTAGTTCAGTTCTTCATGGCTTTTTAGGGGACTCTTCTGCCCCTTCCTCCTGCCAAGTTTCCTCTTGAGCTTTGGCACTTTCCCATATTTTTTCAGTACTACAGCACTGAATGCAAAGTCATAGTACAATTGTGTAAAATTTTACCATAACAGTGAATGTCCTTGCCTTCACTGCTGCAGTATTCACCCCCTCCCCTCCATCCCCTAGTTCTTTACCTTCCTGGATTTACATGTTACCTCTTGGGTTCCTTGGACTGGTGTTCCTCCTGGGGTAATCATCTCTGTATTTGGTAGGCCTTTATCCTCTATGTTACACAGAGAGCATTTGTCGACATTTGATGTACCTTTAAAAGAACAGGAGTCTTTAGTAGACTGGCCAGCCATCGGGCTTCTGCAGCAGGGGAACACCCCCCATATGTTTTGAATACTGCAGCAGTGAAGGCAAGGTCATCTACCGTTATGGTAGGATTTTACACAACTGTACTGTCTATAGCAGTATGTTCACATACCACTCAATTGTCCTTGATTTTGAATCAAATTTTAGCAATGTCTGTCTAATTCCTCCTAAATCTGGTGACTTCTGGAGAAAAGGTGGTGAATTACAGAAAATGTTTATTAGTTTACATTTTCTTATTCTGTCAATGTCTCAGGTTAATAGTATTAATATTTTAAAATTGTCCCTGATTGTCCCTAATTATTTCCAGATTTGTCTCTGATTTGTTGAGAGCTATGTTTGAAACTGGCACTGTGAAATATGATTTTCACAGGCTATAGATGCTCTTGCTTCACTGGACAGGAAAAGATAAACAATAAAGCTACTTGTGAACTGTGAAGGTCTACACCAAGTTTTGAAAGCCAGTGCTGTTTGTCATTGAGAAGTTTGGTGTCATTTGGGGAAAACGTGAGTAGCCCATTGCAGGAGTCAAGTGAGGTACGGCACCATAAGTGTTTATTAGAAACTATTTTTTTCTTTTGACAGCATGTGCTTCTTGACAGCTTTCTAAAGACTTGTTTTTAGAAAATAAATGTGTAACTATCTTTTAACATTAGGCCTGGAAATTACAGCCCACCTCCTAGAAAACACTTTCAAATATATCTATTGCAAAACTTGCTGAGAATATAACTTAACAATGTTCAAAACCTCAGATAAATTGCAAAGATAATCCCACCAACATACCAGTCAGAGATTTTTTTTCACAAGTATTTGGCTGATAAAGTGCTAGATTTGATTAGTTTCTGATTTTCTTTGGTTGTTAATCATTCTTCACAGGTGATCCAGGTAAATGGCTAGTTAACAGCCCTTTGGTCTGCGGTTCTGCAACCTAGAAAAAGGTTACACTGTGGCTCTGAAATCTGAATGAAAAATACTGCTGACTGTGGAAGTAAGTTTTGTTTTGAATAACTATAACCTAGGAATATAAGGTAGGGTGAGTGTATCTGTTATTTATGATATACTAATGAGTACATACACTTTTTATCTTTGTATATATAAGGTCTTTATGTTTGGAAAAAGCTATGCTTGACGAGTGTAAAATGTAAGAGATTCCAAGTAGGTGACCTTAATACTGAGAAGTTTTTTTTTTTTTTCACTTTCATGTGAAAGTATGTTGGGGTGGGGGTAAAGTGCTATAAGAAGTGGGTTTATCACTATCTCTAGAACTTTCTCTCCTTTTGATGAGAAATCACCAAAACGTTTTGTTTTTTTACTAAGTATATTTTTTTCTTTGAAGTCTAATCTTTTTTCTCTCATGAATTCTCATAAAAAAAATTTCGCTACATGTATATCTTTCCTATTAAGGAAGTTGAAAGATGGTGTCAGGTAAGTTAACTTTTATTTAATTTGAGGCAACTCCACTAACGCTATTGGTAGTATTTTTGGTTTGTATTAGTGTAGTACCTTGCAGGATGTGCAGTAGCAAGTCCCACCTAAACCCTGCCTACCATCCAGCAATCAGTGATGTCTTAGTAAACTTAAAATATTCATACCGATGGTGGCACGAATATCAATTGTCTATTCGTAGTTTACTCTTTTTTTCACTCAAGTGTGATGTGGGTGTTGGTAGCAGGGCATATGGGGACTTGCCCACCTGCAAAAACGAATGAAGAAATAATAGCACTATTACTGCAGGTATCATTGTTTTTCCTTCATTTTTGTGGGGAGGGCAAGCCCCCCACACCCCCTGCAAATTAACTATCCCGACTCCAAGATCGCACTACATTGAGGAAAAGGGTAAAGTACAAATAGACAATGAATATTCATGCCACATCTGCATGGATGTCAATCATACATGTTTCCCATACAACAGCATGCCCCTTTCACCTGTAAATCACTAAGCCATGCCCACATCTCCACAGAGTGGCCTGCAAGGTACTACACTAATACAAAGCTGTATTCTCACCTTAAGCTACCATTAGAGGTAGCTATCATTTTAGAAAACTTTGCATTTCTTAATGCACCTTTCTAGTAATATACGCAACTATTTCATGAACTTAATGCTGTATACCTGCTTTGCTGAATAGTGTAGCCTTTAGTGATGGGGGAGTTATGGTGACTTGGCTGTCTTCTAAGATGTCCTGCACTCGGATGTAGATCTGTGTAGAAGATTGGAAGAAGAGATCGGTAAACGATAAAACTATATCTAGAGACATTGCATATTTGGTAATGGCATTTGGAATGTTATCTGCCATAGTAGAAATATTTTATTTGCACATCTCATACCTGATAATATACTGGGTAATTGAAAAAGGAGTAACTTGCTCATACCTATAGTACCTTGCTTTTAGAACTCCTCCTGGTAGCATGATGTAGCTGGCTCAATTTTACAAATTGTATAAGAATTGCAAGCAGAGATGTAATACTTTAAAAACTTCATATCCTAATTAATGCCAAACAATTGCTTGATCATTTAAAACCCTTAAATTTTTAATTTAAATATCTCTAAGCACTTTTGTACAGTTGGATACAACTACAAAAGTGCAACGGCCCTAGATCCGTGCTATACTTCTAAGAGGATGTCTTACCTTTGCAGTTTCTGGGTTGTCTGCAAATTGAATGCATTAACCACTATATAAAGGCTTAATAAACCTAGTTGTGTAGTTTTAGTACATAGGCTGTGGAGGATATGGCAGTAGATAGGCTGATAGTTTTAAGAACATGTGCTGCAGTAGCTGCTCTAAATGGCTATAGAAGTAGAACCAGAAGGGAATATGTGCAGCCAAAATGGTCAGGAATTATTGTAAAACCCTTAATATCTAACTTTTCTAACATGTCTTGTGCAGTTAAAATGTGTATTGCATTACATGTACACTTGCAAACTGGGACTGTATGCAAATAAAAGCATAATGTAGGTGTACTGCATGTGTGTGTGTCTTTTCGGCTTTTCCCGGTTAGGGGTCGCCACAGCGGAACTCTGGTCCGCTAATGATTGGCAGTAGAGTTTTATGTGCTGGCTTGCCGGGCCTAACGCACAACCTTCAATGAAGGAATTCCCATTCATGCATGTCGCCACACAGAAGACGCTCTAAATGAGAATCGAACGGGCAACGTCTAACTGTGAGGTGACAACGCTACCGCAGCACCACCACCGCAGTAGGTGTACTGCATGTACATTGTTTAAATTGGATTGTATACAAATAAAGTTTGGATGAGAGGTTGTGGTGTCATTATTAACCCTTCCATAGGAGTTACCTTGGCATGATGGAGGGGCTTAACTACTGACTTATTCTGAAATCAGTAGGACCAAAAACTTCTAAACACAATGGAACTAAAGCTGCTGATCAGCATGGCTCTACAGAGGCACTGTTTGCCACTGTAGAGCAGTTGTGAGAATACAATGGCAAAGTCAGCTTGTTGCTAAACCATCTGCAGACATTGTGAATTATTGTTGCCTTCCCCACTTTCCTGATCAGCAATCCAGGTAATGGCTCATAAGCTGCGGAACCTGTCAGTGAGGGGAAATTAACTTGCTACGATTAACCTGTGAATGTTTTTCTCTCCCATTAATCCTGACTTGTAAAAGTTTTCAGACTGCAAATAAAAAAATTCTAATGGTAATGTTTGTTCCAGTGTCTCATTTGGTTTGGATACAGTATGTCAGAAAGAGAGTTTTCAAATCTCTGAAGTAGTTACCACAGGGTTGGGGGGGTTGTAATTACATTTGATGGGAGTGTGAAGTTGGTGTGCTTTTAGTAATGCATGTCATTGTCCACGGATTAGGGAGTCCCCTGGTGATTATAAATTCTGAACAACCTGTTCAGAACAGTGCTGTTTCATCATAGTTTCTTTGAAACTTTCCACATGTGGGAATTGGAATCCCCACCCTGTGTGTGAGATAAGTGATTTTCAATATAGTAATGTAATCTGACAATCGCCTGTTGTCTCGCAATGTTGAATAATGGGTGACCTCAGCTAATCTAGAGCTGAAATCCATGGATTATTGAGCAAATTAATCCCTTGTCAGAGTACTGACTGTAAATGTTAGGTTATAGCAATGTATACTCTATTAGGTGACTAGAATTTGTAGGATTGGTAAATGAAGGTTCAGAGAAAGGAATGGCCTTCTTTCCAGAATAAGGAAATGTTTTGGCCATATGTGCCATGTAGTAGTGAAACATAGCATAAAAGCCCTGCATTGACACCTTATGGTGTGCCAGTCCAGGTTTATTCATAATGGCACCTCCTAAGCAGATTTGTCTTTCACTCCTTGATATTAATTGAACTACCAACTGAGTAGTTCTAGGATCAGGATAATTCCATGCAGACTTCCCACTGAAGCTGTAACTTTAATTTGTTTCATTCCTAATAACCTTGTCTTTGGACTTTAACAGGGATTGAACTGCCTACATCTGTACAGAAAGGTGGGATGGAGGGGGGTTCTTGGTGTTGACATACTCTGGAAGTATTTAAAGCCTTACTTACAGGGTCTTTTTTTCCTACTAAAAAAGTGAAACTTAAGGACTGCTTTCGCTATAGGAATAGTTTATAGGTCTGTGGAGAGTACCTATAGGTAATGTAACCTAAATACCTAAATGTCCCTCAAATGCTATGAGTAAATCCTGACAAGAGTTGGGGCTGGGATTTTGTAAATACCTGTATGAGCCAGATGAGTAATTACTGTGACAGATAAAATTAACACACACCTCATAGTCATGAGGACATGGTGTAAAACTTGCAAGTTTCCTTAGAAGGTAGAGTTTAAGCTTAGTCTGGTAATCTTTTATGGACTGAGTCCTTGACCCCTACTCCTACATATGAGCCTTTCATCTGTCAGAGGGGCTTTTTCCAGCAGCAGTGAAGCTTTCCTCCATAACGTAATGGTGCAATCTATTCCACTTTACCGTACTTGTATCCCATTTTTCTCTGCTGTTCCTCTTTAACTGCCTGCATCCAACTTGTTAATGCAGAGATGAGTAATGTTATAAAATCTGAATTAACTGCTTAAATTGATTTTTAAAATATTGCTTTCCCTTGAAATGTTATGAAAAGCTGACTTTTGTTACACATTTATGCTGCAAGGTTTGCCCAAGAATTTCATGAGGAAGAATGCTTTATTACACTATTGAAATGTCTTAAGTTCAGGACTCTATTCTAGCTGTTTTGAGGGATCTGTTCTTGCTGAAATGTTGGCATACATGTTCATGAACAAACAAAATGCAACTTTGTACATTGGTATAATCTGAGTATTAAATGGAATCTGGGTATTAAATGGAGAGATTGAAAATGTTAAACCACAGTAGCAGTGCTTGTTTCAGTGACTTCTGTAAAGGTAACACTAATAGGTTCATAGGTAAGTACTAGGCTATCTGCCCGAGGGCATCTGTAAGCCTAGCCAGAATGTGTTGGTTTTCGCTGCCCCTTAGATAAGTTCCCTGTGCCTCTGTCCAGCAGAGCTATTAGCTCCCTGTGCCTCTGTCCAGCAGAAATATATTAGCCAGAGTTGGGATTTGAACCGTGCATGGTATACATGCTAAACTGGTGCTCTAGCCACTACTCTACATCAGCAATAATTATGTGCTGACTGTTTTACATCCATCTTCATACGTTCATAGTGGCAGGTTACTAGGCTAACAGCCCTAGAGCCCTTACAAGCCTAGACATATTTATCCTGAGTTACCCCAATTGTCAGCTCAGTGAGTGAAGTTCAGAGGTAAGGGTCCATGATAGTTAATACCAACATGAGCACCACCCCAGGAGTGAATTTGTGGTCACCCATCCATTGATCTAGATTGTGTTTGAAGAGGGTCATGGGGGTGCTCTGTTTCATGTGAAATGGAAGCTTGTTCCAGCGATTACATATAAGATGTGCTACACAGAAAGATTTCCTTACTACTGTGGATACGTGGTGGTCAAAGTTCAGGTTGCTATCAACCTTAGTACCCAGATCATGTACCACTGGGTCTACACTTGAGGGGGGAATGCTGTCTATAATTAACAGGGAAACAGCAGCGAAAGACTTCGTAACACCACCACGGCAATTCACCACCATGACAATTCAGTCCTTCATATCTCTGAAACTCCAAAATGTACGAGTGATTTGTTAAAAACAAATAATTTATTAAAAGAAGCAAATGCGAAAATAAGGAAAAATAACATCCGATAAGTGCTTTCGGCTATTCAGCCTTCATCAGATCATAAAGCTTTTTTCAATTTTAACATTTAAAAAGGAAAGTTTAGCCAGTCATTCACCCACTTCCAACATCCTAGTCGAAGTATTGACCAATAACTAATATGATGATATTGCTTCCTTATTGGAGGAGGAACAATATTGTCAACCAAACCAATGGCCAGAATATGCTTCCTTACTCATCTCTCAAAATCAATCCAACGATAGAGTTATTCGCCAATCGCTATTGTTTTCCTGATTGTGCCTTCTCCAGCATAGGTCCATAATACTAACAACTCATTTGATAAAAACAAAGCTGTCAGCCAAAATGGTGGCTAAAAAGTTCTCCATTAACCATTATTCATAGCCAATCAGTTGGTAGAATTATTCACCAGTCACTACTATACCCCTCTATATGCCCTGTCCAGCATAGGACCAAGAGGGCTGCTATATAAAGTAACTCTCCAAGGGTGTTGAAGTCTCATTAATGCTCATAACTAAGAGGCGAAATTGCAAATCAATCGCTATTCTTGCCATTTACACATCTCCTCCAGTACAGATCTTTCACGGCCATTAAAACTGTTATCCAGTCATTAATACATTAAGTACTGATTCATTAGAAAAGTACATTTAACCAACCAGATGAGAAATTTAGAGTATATTTCGTAAAGCCTCTTAGTTAGTAACCAATAAAACATCATTTTGCCGTTCGTATGCCTCGTCTAACATAGGCCTATAGTGGCCGTTGAATAGGACAGTTCTCCACTGATGGTTTAGATGGTACTTATTCCTTATTGAGTGAAGTACAGATCTAGCAGCCAAACAAAAAGTACGGCTGCACTCTATTCTCCAAAGGATCTCATCATACATAGCAAGGGGAGCTATAGAATTAACTAACACATGTCTATAGTGGCCGTTACATAAGACATTACTCCAATGGTGGTTTAGATGGTAATTATTCCTTATTGAGCAAAGTACAAATCTAGCAGCCCCACATAGTATGGCTGCACTCTATTTACCATAGGATCTCTTCATACATAGCAAGTGGAGCTATAAAATTAACAACCAATCACTATTTAATTTTCCCCACACCCCCTTTTTTTCTATAAACTTGCGATGTTCGCTACGCAAAGTCATTCTTTAGATGTATTACAAATCTTCTGATTAAATGTTTATAGAAAGTTACAAATGTAACAGATGGTGTAATTGTGTTACATTCACCTTGGGATTTCTTTGTTTAAGGCCAGTAATAAAACCAATCGCTATTTAATTTCACACACCTCTTTTTCTTTATATAAAATCAGTGGTCACTATGTGGTGTCTCTTTTTGTGAGGATATTAAACCTTTTGCAAACATATAGGCTTTTTATTTATAACCAAACACGTTCCTTCTAGCTTTCAGTATTGGTTTTAGTGGAACAACAGTATTTAACCCAGGTTGATGGTACGCTTGAAAATTTACTATCCAGTTAATCTCATGTAGTTCTGTATGATTATTAACATCACCTGCTCTATTATTAATGGCCATTACTTCCAAGGCTTTAAACTTGAAGTGGTGTGTGCGATTACCAGAATTGTGTGCTGCCAAAGTATTATTCATGTCTTTGTGAGATATATCCCTGAGATGTCTTTTACAGCTCCATAGGCCTATGTTAGATGAGGCATACAAAGAGCAAGAGAAATGATTGGTTTGCAATCCTGTTACTTGATTGTGTATGTACTCGTATGAGAATATATTTCCATTGGAAAAGTCAACACACAGCCTCGCTGTTTCATTGGTTACTAACTAAGAGGCTTTACGAAATGTACTCAATTTCTCATCTGGTTGTTTAGATGTACTTTTCTAACGAATCAGTACTTAATGACTGGATAACAGTTTTAATGGCCATGAAAGATCTATACTGGAGGAGGTAAGAATAGCGATTGATGTGCAGTTTTGCCGCTTGCTTAGTTATGATCATTAATGAGGCTTCAACACCATTGGAGAGTTACTTTACGTAGACAAGGGTAAGGTGGTTCACACAGCCTATCTAGATCTTGCCAAGGCTTTCAACACCATCCCCCACTCTAGAATTATAGATAAACTCACTAAACTAGGTATAAATCCCTATGTCACAAGATGGGTTGCCAACTGGCTCACTGACAGAATCCACACTGTGAAAGTAGCAGATTCCAAATCTGACTTCAGACCAGTGACAAGTGGAGTACCACAGGGTTCAGTCCTGGGTCCTCTCCTGTTTGGTATCTACTTCTCTGAAGTACAGGTTAACACAGAAGGTCTTTGGCTAATGAAGTTCGCAGATGACTGCAAACTAGGAGCCATAATTGAAACTCCTAATGATGTGGACATCCTACAAAAGGGCCTCACTGAGACAGATGCCTGGTGTCAAAGCCATGGCCTCAAGCTCAATGCAAAAAAGTGCATTGTCATCCCCTTTGGTAAAAACTCTGTACCCATGAACTACAACATAGGCAGTAGTATACTTAACACCGAATGTGTGATAAGAGACCTTGGGACACAGGTGGACAGTAGTCTCTCCTTTGATAATCACATCGCCACAGTAGTCAGGAAATCCTTCTACCTGGCACACCTCATCACAAAAGGTTTCTCATCCAGAAAAAAAGAGGTCATTGTTCCCCTCTACTCATCACTCATTAGACCCATTATAGAGTACAATGCCCCTTTTGGTATGTACCTCACAAGACATCTACAACAACTGGAAAGGCCGCAGAAATACCTCACAAAGAGGATTACCGGCCTCAAACAGATGCCCTACACAGACCGTCTCAAAAAACTCCAGCTTTACTCCGAAGCATATTGCCTACTCAGAGGTGATCTCTGCCTAACATACAAAGCTATGTCAAACCCAGAGCTGTTGGACATGCTCCACTTAAAGAAATCCCAATCCCTCCGAGCTACATGCTCTAGGGACCTAAACCTTGTCACCACAATAAACAGAACATGCCGGAGGGATAGATTCCTGTCTCAGAGACTTCCCATACTCTGGAATAAACTACCTATCTATGTCAAACAAAGCTCCTCATTAGCACTCTTCAAGAAAAATCTTGATGATTGGATGGGAAATAGGAAATTCACCCCGGGGATCACCTCTGTGGCTCTGCTTGACAGTGGCACAGGAAAATAATTTTCTTGGGTGGCAAAAGCCAGGGTACCTTTTTGGCTGGGCTTGTATAGGCCCCAGGGCCGATAGCCTAGTACCTACCTATGAACCTATATAGCAGCCCTCTTGGACCTATGCTGGACAAGGCATATAAAGGGGTATAGTAGTGATTGGTGAATAATTCTACCAACTGATTGGCTATGAATAATGGTTAATGGAGTGCTTTTTAGCCACCATTTTGGCTGACAGCTTCGTTTTTATCCAATGAGGTGTTAGTATTATGGACCTATGCTGGAGAAGGCACAGTCAGGAAAACAATAGCGATTGGTGAATAACTCTATCGTTGGAATGGTTTTGAGAGATGAGTAAGGAAGCATATTCTGGCCATTGGTTTGGTTGACAATATTGTTCCTCCTCCAATAAGGAAGCAATATCATCTTATTAGTTATTGGCCAATAGTTCGACTAGGATGTCGGAAGTGGGTGAATGATTGGCTAAAATTTCCTTTTTAAATGTTAAAATTGAAAAAAAGCTTTACGATCTGATGAAGGCTGAATAGCCGAAAGTGCTTAACGGATGTGATTTTTCCTTATTTTAGCATTTGTTTCTTTTAATAAATTATTTGTTTTTAACAAATCACTCATACGTTTTGGAGTTTCAGAGATATGAAGGACTGAATTGTCATGGTGGTGAATTGCCGTGGTGGTGTTACGAAGTCTTTCATTGCTGTTTTTCTTTTTTTTGTCTTCAACACCTTCAGCAGAGATTGGAAGTATTTTCTTTTTGATAATTAGCAGGGATGTCAGCTTTCCCAAAGAGAATAGTGCATGTTTTCATTTACCTTTAATCTGTGGCTTTGCATCAAGCATTTGTCTGCATTACCCCTGTCTGCAGTATATTGACATCAATGGGGACTTGATGATTGTTCCTAATTTGCAGTCATTAGTGAACTTGGTTAGCCACAGGCTGTTACATTTGCCTGGACTTCTGAGAAATTCAGAACAGTAAGTGGCCCAGTACAAAACCTTGTGGTACACCACTGGTGACTGGTCTTTAGCTACAGGTGAATTCACCCACTTTGACAGCACATGTCCTGTTGGTGAGCCAGTTAATTCCAAATCAGGAGTTTCTCTATAATATCTGAGTAGGGATTGTGTCAGATGCTTTGGCTTGGTCAAGATATGTGGTTTGCAATGCCTTTCCTTTGTCCAGGGCATTGGTTACTTTTTCAAAGTCATCCATGTTTAACAGGAATGATCTACCTTTAATAAATATGAACTGGGTTGGGTCCAGAGTTTGGAGGTTACCTATGTCCTTGTTTAATAAGGTCCATAAACATTATTTCCATGGCCTTGTAGATGAGTCTAGTAAAGTTTATGGGCCTACAATTCCCAGGGTCTGTTGATCGTCCTCTATGTAGAAGGATTACTGTTACTGTCCTCCATTATGCCAAAACATAGCCAGTTTGTAGGTTGTGGTTAAACAGGAGTCCAAGTGAGTCTGCTAGGTCATGTTTTAAGTTGTTTAAAAGGCAACCTGGGATGCTGTCTGGTCCCATTGCTGCCATGTTTTTGGCCTTGGAGAGCCCAGATGACCTGCACTCTTGAGATAATAGGCTTAGGAATGGTGACAGATTTACTTTGGGGGATGACTGAAGGGAACAGGGGTGAGGTTTACTCTTGCATCTGTCAACTAACAGGCTGGCTATAACCTCTGACTATGGGTGGCACCATCCAAAACCAGTTCAGTGCACAGCTGGGTATTCCCTTTTTAGATTTTGGATGTAGTTAAAGAATGCCTTGTGATTATAATTGACAAGGGAGTCTACTTTCACATCATAATTAACTTTGGAGGACTTGACACGATGTCTAATTTGTTTAAGCTACAGAGGGCTTTCTCTGCTGAGCCTGGTCTTGGACATTAGTTTTGTTCTCTTGTTAAATGACCTGTTTATACTAGGGGTCAACCAGGGTGGCTTGCCTTTTTGGCAAGACCTAGTTGTAATCTGATCAGGTACTGCTGATTCATGGTTATATAGAGTATTGGTGTACACCTCTGTATAGAAGTCCATGTTATCTGCATTTAAGGGATCTTTGAAACTTCTTATACAATAAGAGATGTAAATTGTGTTTTTGAGCTTGATGGGGTAAAATTACATTGAACAAGACTGATTTGTGGTCCAATATTACCAGGGAGGACATCACACAAGGATGGTGCAATGCTGTCTGATGTTAGTGAGTACTATGTCCAGGACATTTGAGCCCTTTGTGGGTGTGCTGACTAGCTGTTCCAGATAATTTTTTATTGACAAAGTCCAAGAACCTCTGAGCCAGCATGTTTGTGGTTGTTTCCCAGTTGATGGTAGGATAGTTAAAATAACCCATGAGTAAGGTGTTGGGCTGGCTGCATGGAAAGTAATGCCAGTTAAGTCCAGGTATGCTTTTCCCGTTTCATGGTGATGGACCTATAACTATGAAGTGGCAGGGGGGTTGCCTAGAATTAACTGGAGATGGAGTAGCTCAAGAGTCATATTGTCTGACCAGTCTCAAGATGTCATTATCCTTGCTGAAGATGGATACACCCCCTTCTTTGGTTCTTTCATGCTCAGTTTGCAGTCTGAATGTATGGAAGGCATAGAAGCCCTGCATGGCTGGGATGCTTTTCATGCCTTTGAACCATGTCTCTGTGACTACACAGACATCAGTATCTTCAAGTTTATTTAGAGGATTTTATGTTGGGAGGTTGGTTTTATCACTGCCTAAAAAAGGCACAATAGGGGTGGCTAATGCGTTTACCAGTATCTAAAACACTAGTGGAGATTGGTACAGACTATCGCTGGCAAAGCAAGTGTGATTTGTTGATCATGTCTTCCCAGGCTGACAGATATTGGATCCCCTTGGACTGACAACAGAAGCTAAGTCAATTAAAGTAAAATCATTTTTGTACTGCGGCATCATCCTTGGAGAAGGTAGAATGCAGCTTAAGGCTAGGCTTATACCTGCCTGTGACACATAATTTGAAAGCTCATTCATGTCTCTGCATATAGTCCAGTGAGGTACATCTCAGGTCATTCACCCCCACATGGACTGTGAATGAGTCGTACCAGAACCTGTGGTTGAGTGACTTGAGTGCTTGAGTGACTTGATGGATCCTGGCACCTGACAGACAGCTAACTGTAACCCGCTCCTTATCCAGTCTGGTGAGGGGAACATCTGTGCATCTCACAATATAGTCACCAATGACCAATACATTAGGTTTTGTGGTGTTACACCTTATGGGGTTATTTAGTGAGACACTGGTGTGTGGGTTATGTTATGGTTGTTTTTTACATTGTTGTGTCCAATTGGTTTCCATTTGGGAGACCTCTGATCTTTTGGTAAGTTACTTGTTATATGTGGGTTTACATGTTGTATCCTTATTCAGTGTCGAAAGTGTGTGTGTGCTGACAACCTCTTTGGCATTCAAAATGTCCTTATGTGAGAGACTTGCCTCCAATGTCATACTGTAACTACATCTCACACATAAAGTATTTGTTTGTTTCAGGAGTAAGTGGTTGTCAGTACACATGACACAATTGCTACATTGCCTCAGGATGCCCATGTCCATCAAGCTGGCCAAAGAGATGATGAAGAAACTGCCTGCCCATGACAACAGGCTATCCCTGTATCTTATTAGGGAACAGACTAATTAATTTGATGGGACTGTGCTGGTAGTGCCAAGACTACAACAGGGCCCTATACTTTTTTAGATTAAGTTTGATGAATAAGGCAATGCTGCTCAGTGCGCAACTAAGCTGCTCCTAGAGCAGCAGAAAAGCTTAGAAGGGTTTCACTGACAGCTATTTAGGGAAAACCTGAGCTTATGGGCTTTTGCATCTATACAGGGTACTGCTAACTGCCGCTGAGCAAAGAGCAGCACTGTGCAAACACGTGTCTTAAATAACAGTTAGGAAAGCATGCAATCCTTCTACCAGCAATCTCTAAACTGGACAAGTTAGATCAGCACACTTCTGCCACAAGGATGTAGAAAAAAACCTTCATGTAGAATAGCTGGCTTGGAGACCAAGTGTAACAAGACCACACAAACTGCCTACAACTAACATACAATGTAATACAGAGTAAGTAACTATTTAAAGCAGCATACTGACAGTTTCAAAGAAAAACTGTGCTAAATACAGTCAGTATATGAGAAGTGGAAAAAAATACTTTAAGACCTTCTGTATGTTTCCCAGTTCAGATAGATCAATGCCACTAGATGAACTATCCCAGTGCTAATGTAAAATCACAGTAAGGAGTGTCTGGAGTAAAATGCTAGCACATTCAAACTTAATACACACGTGTACTAACACTTTTTTATATGCTGTTTCAATAAAAGTACTTCTCTTTGTATAAATGATCCAAGAGCCACTCAACTGTACAGAATGTATGGCACCAAAAACAAGATAAGCTGATAAGCCCTCCAGGTAATAAAACTGCATAGAGAAATTTCTGGTGTTTCCCCAACCTAAACAAAGCAGGCTACCTCCCAGTACACTAGATGGAAACATACTGCACGTGCCACTTCTGTGATTCACAACAGCAAAACATTCACTTATGGCAAGACAGACACATTCTCATTACTATGCAGCTGTATGAGAAACTTGCTGCCCATACTGAACTTGTGCTGCTCTGCTAAAGACTATACTAAGCCAAGTGTCTGAAGTAGTAATTCAGAGATGAGGAAGCCCTAAACCCCAGCATATATAACCTGGAGATGAACATTTGAATTTTGTATCTCGTAATAGTGAGACATCGGGATAATCTGGTGGCTTATTTACAGTACTAATATCATTTAGGATGGACCAAATATGTTATTACAGTTGTGTACTGCTGAAATAGGTTTCAATTGGAAAACTACAGTTAACAATACTGTGGTTTTTAGGGTGCTAATTTTAAGCAGTTCATTATGACCTTCATAGGAGGTTACTAGGCTACTGGCTCTAGAGGTTTTACAAGCCTAGCTATGCTAATCCCAAATATCCCCATTTCTTCTTTTTTGGGTAGTTTACAGAACAAATTTATGAAATGAGTTTGTCTGTGATCAACACTGGCTACTCCAGGGGTGAATTTGTGGTCTCCCATCCAATTATCTAGGTTTTGTTTGAATAGGGCCAGTGAGGAGCTCTGTTTTATGTGAATAGGGAGTCTATTGCTTCTCGGAAACATCTGTCTCTCCCTCATTGATCTGTTAATGTCTCAAGCTAGGCTGAGATTCCTAGAGCGAGTGACTCTTGAGTGATTTGACTTGCGGATGGGCAGCACTTCCATTAGGGCAGGTTGGAGATTGCCCCATAGGCCAGGCAAAAAGTCACCTCTCAGCAGCCTATAAGAATAAAGTGAGGGAGCTTTCAGCCTGTCCATGTAGATCATGTTTTGGAGTCACTGTGAAAAACCTCTTGAGGTCTCTCCAGCTGCTGCAGGTGTCTGAGGTATATGCAAAAGGGTACATTACCCTCTTAGTGGTCTGAGGGTCAAGTGCAGTGGAATTATGACATGCCTTGATCTGGATGCTATGCCCTTGCTCATGAGGTGCACTACATAGAAGGCTTATCACTGTGGAAACTTGGTGGTCAAAGTTCAGATTACCATCAACTTGTGTTTCCAAGTCTCGCACCACTGGGTTGGAACTCGGGTGGGGGGGTGCTTTCATTGTAATTTGTAGGGAATTCTGTTTTGCCAAAGGGAATAACGCATTTCTTTTTTTGCATTTAGCTTTAGACTGTGGGGCTTGGCACCAGTATTTGTTTGTGCTAGACCTTCTTATAATATATTGACATCATTTGGGGGTGAGTCACTGATTGCTCCCAGTTTGCACTCAGTGAAGAGACAAAGGCTGTCTACTTTGGCCTGGACTTCTGAAAAACAGTCGCCAGACAATAAAGGTCCCAGCATAGACCCCTGCAGTACTCCACAGGTGACCATTCTACTGGTGGAGGTGGAGCCACCAATTTTGACAGTGTTCTGTTGGTGAGCCAGTTGGCTAACCATCTAGTAACATGAGGGTTAATCCCTATCTGGGAGAGCTTCTAAATGATTTTAGAGTGGGGAATTGTGTCGAAAGTCTTGGGAAGGTCAAGATAGGCTGTGCACACTCCTACCTTTGTTCATGGCTTTGATGACATTTTCAAGAGTCTACCAGGTTTATAAGCATGATCTACCCTTAACAAAGCCAAACTGGGTTGGGTTCAGTGTTTGGAGGTTGCCTATGTCCTTATTGATAAGGTCCATGATAATTCTTTCCACAGCATTGCAGATGAGGCTGGTTAGAGTTATGGGTCTGTAGTTCCCAGGGTCAGTTAATGGGGGGGGTCCCTTTGTGCAGGGGGGATTACTGTGGCTGTTCTCTGTTCTACAGGAACATAGCCAGTTCTCAAGCTATTAAAGAGAACACCAAGTGTGTCTGCTAGCTCTTGTTTTAGATTGTTTAGTAAACAATTTAGGATATTATCTGGTCCCACTGGGGTTGTATTTGTGGCCTTGGTAAGTGCAGAGATGACTAGTTTCTAGAGATCATAGGAAGATGGGTGCTGTCAGGTATGCTTTGGGATATGGTAGGTGAGGATAGGGGGCGTGAAGTTTGCACTGAATCTGTCAGCTAGCAGGTTGGTGATATCTTCCAGTGTAGTATGAGTGATCCTTTCTACAACCAATTCAGCACAGTGAGTACTTATATCAAGAACATTAGATCCCCTAGTGGGGGGTGCAGACTATCTGTTCAGAGCATTTGTGTTAACAAAGTCCAGGAACCTCTGGTCAAATGTGTTTTTGCTCATGTGTATCCCGCAGTCTATGGATGGAGAGTTGAAATATCCCATGACTAAGGTGTTGGGCTGTATGGCGAGGGATTCCAGTAAATCAACATAGGCAGTGTGCTTATCCCATCTAATTGTGGAGGATCTGTAGCTAGCAATGTAGTATGGTACTTTTCCAATAGTTAATTGGACATGGAGTAGTTTGAGAGAGTCATGCTGTTTGACCAGTCTCTAAATGTATTTGGTTTTAATGAAGATTGATACACCTCCACCTTTGGTTCCTTCACATTCATTTTGAGGTCTGAATGTGTAGATGGCCTTGCACACTTGCATGGCCAGGTTGTTCTCAGCAGCCTTAAACCATGTATCTGTAATTGCAAGACATTAGCATCCTCCAAGGTGAGGAGTGCTTCCAGGGAGTGCAGTTTTGTGTTTAAACTCCTAGCATGATCCCGAGGTTGTCTCAATGACATTTTGTTTCACTGGAAAATCTTTTCTGACATTACCTAAAAGGCACTATGGAGGAGACAAGGGCCTTTGCCAGTATTTGAAAGCCTGGTGGGGACAGGTGCAGACCATCTTTAGCAAAACAGAGATGTCTGTCTACCTTATCCTCCCAGGCTAACAGATACTGGATCCCCCCTGGACTGACACCAAAAACTGAGCCAATTGTTGAAGTCTATCATCTTTTGTTTATATTGTGGCATCATCATGAGTGAGGGTAGGATACTGCTTAGTGCTAGGGACATACCTGTCTGGGACACATAATCAGAATTCTGTCACCTCTCCATATAGCCCGGAGACACGTCTCAAGTCATTCACTCCAACATGGACTATGACAAGAGTCAACAGTACTTGTTGAGTGACTTGAGTGCATGTGTGATTTTACAGAGCCTGGAAACTGATAAGCACCTGACTGTGATTTTTTTCTTGTCCAGTCTGGTGAGGGGGACATCTGTGTTACCCTATGGAGTTGCCTATGATCAAGACATTTGTATTTTGCCTTGGGGGGGGGTCTATTTGAGATATGGATGTATGTTGACAAGTAGTGGTTTCTTTACATACCTCTCAACCATACCAACTTTCTCAGTTTTTACCAGTTTTGAGGTCTAAATAATGGGGTGCCACAATTCCTGAGTGGCACCCCCTAATTTCCGAATTTCCCAGCTTTTATTTTAGTGTTTTTCAACTGACATCATTACATGCAGAGGCATGTACGATGATGTTAGGTCCGTGAAGAGCCTGCCAAAATTGGCTGAGGGATTCACTGAACTTTGTTTCTGGCCATAGCATGCGTGCAGTTCCCCAGCTGCTCCACATAAAGAGGATTACTGGTCGGTCACACAGTAGTACTGTATTTAGTTGAAGTGATTTGAATGTGTGATAAGTTGGTGTTGCATTACCAGTCTTTTTCTGCCACAAGAGTGTGCTGTTAAGCAAGCATTATTTGAGACTAGTTTTTCTGCCGTACTGTTCAGTTCTTTTCCACCATGAGCGTGTGTGACAAGCTGGTGTTGCATTTGAATTACCGGAATTTCTGTTAAGCAAGCAATAGTTTCTGTTAGAAGACTAGTTAAAGTGTATGTGTATGTGTGTGTGTGTGTGTGTGTGTGTGTGTGTGTGTGTGTGTGTGTGTGTGTGTGTGTGTGTGTCTGTGTGTGTGTGAAATGCTCCAGTTAGGTATACCTGGTTGTTAGGGTTACAGGCTCAAACCCTGTACCTTAGGCACAAGGAGCAAGAGCCAGAGATCTCTACCCATGCCATCACATCTGAGTTGAAGGAGTTGTAGCTCTCAATTGTACAAATTTTCATAGAATGTCTGGAATGTTTGGCTCATACTTTTGGTCTGCTTCTCTTAAAATTCAGATGGTGTAATGGTGCAGTGGTAATGTTGCCTCACAGCAAAAGGTTCTCTGGTTTGATTCCTGGCTGAAGTGCCTTCTGTGTGGAGTCTGCATGTCCTTCCTGTGTTTCTGTGGGTTTCCTCTGGGTGCTCTGGTTTCCTCCCATGATAAAAAGATGTGTCTGGAGCCTCTCCTGAAAACTGGCTTTGTTCCAAGTTGGACTTTCCTGGTAAACAAATGCTAAATACAAATAAAATTTGTGGTTTTCTAGCAAATCAGTGACAACTGAATTCACTAAATAATGACAGCCATTTAAGTTTCAGTCTTCCTGTCTTTCAGGAAATACATGGTAACACAACATTTTATTTTAGAAACTTTATAAGATTATACAAGCAACATCTAAAATATGTCCCTGGTTTTGGGCCTTTGTCCCACCCCCCCCAAAATATATTTTGATTTTTTTCCTGATTTCTTGTGCTGCACAGTTCTTCAGGCAAAGAGAAGTTTAGTGCTGCTTATGCAAAGTCTACTTGCATTGTTAGTAGCACAACAGGTAGTATACTTGCTTTTGCCACAGAAGGCTGTGGGTTTTAAAGGGGGTGGATGCTGCAGTCCTGAGAATATCATCCTTTGGCGGAGATACCTAGTAGCTATGAACCTGTTATCAGTTTGCTATCCATTCCCTATTGAGATATTACTAGCTTATAATTTTTAATGTAACATAGACAATTTATTCTTCAAGGGCAGCAGGCACTTTATTTGTAGATGAAACAATGAAATATAAGGTTGTTTGCTGGCAGCAACCTCTTCATTAGTTACAGATCTCTTTAATGTGGAATTATTTAGATGACTTTTACTTTCTGCAGAGATTGTGCATATTTTACTCATACTGATGGATTGTAGAAGTTTGAGTAGACTTTTATGATGGGGATGTTCTGAATTGGGCAGTTTTCTCATTATTGATTCATGCATTTTGTTTCATTACTTCCTGGAAGAATGTTCAAAACAATAAATTTAAAACTCGCTCTAACAAGTGTGCTGTATTATATAAGTAATATAATTTAATGCAGTCAGGAATGTGCAACAAATAACACATGTATGTTTTGTGTGCAAGGGGCCTATGATTTGAAAACATCTGAGAGTAAATGTATATCCACCACTGGCCAGATGCATTTTCTTTGAATCTGAGTTTCATTGCTGTTTCTATGAATGTGAGTTTCAAGGGCAGAGAAGTTTTAATGCTAAGTCTATTTTCATATTGAGACTGTATTGTTTTGTTTATAATATGCCTATTAGTGTTTGTGCTATAAAATGTAAAATAAAAGTTTTAAATGAAATCCAAATAATCATTGTAGAGGTAAAGCAGCATGCACATTACAGTGTTTATGGCAAATGGGGTGACATAGCCAAATAATGGGACGTTGGAATGGCTGCAGGGGGACTCTGGGGCAATATTTTGGTTGCCTGTTCTTCAGTTTACGTTTGATAGTTGGTATCCCACAATTCCACCGGAGTGTGTGGGGTTACATAATTATGCACACAAATTTTATGTTAATCAGCATACAGATTTGTACCTATTTTTCATGGGCCTTTGTCCAGATTTTTGATGCGTCCAGGTTAAGTAGTATGTTTATGCTTAGTGGTGAGTGTAGGTGGTGTGCATTTAGGAGGTCTCTGTTCTTTTGGTAGGCTTTTAGTGAGTATCCCCACATATTTGGGGTTGTGTTGTGACATTAATTTGTGTGAGAGGTGAAGCGTGTCTGCTGACAACCTGTTTGTCTAGTTTTTACATGAGAGAATTTACTCCAATGCCACAGTATATTTATGTCTCTCACATAAGGTGTTCATTTGCTTTAGGAGTACATGGTTGTCAGTATAAATGAAGCAATTGCTACATTGCCTCAAAATGTCCATATCAATCAAGCTGGCAGAAGAAATGATGGGGAAATTGCCTGTCCATTGTGGCAAGATTTTTGTGACTGTGGTATTTGGAACAGAAGTGGACTAGCTGAACTTAGTCACAAACAACAAAAATGAAGCAGCAATTCAATTAAATATAGTTAGCAAAGTGCAGTGATGGCTTAAAATATAATTTTTTTTCAGTTTTATTTCAGTGCAGATACATTCCAAACCTCTGGCTAAAGTTGCCGAATGTTGAACTACTTCAGTAAACTTGAGTGCCAACTCACACACACGCGAGGCTTGTATACAAGCAAAGTTAAATAGTTAATGCAACTACCAATGGGAAAGTCCTAAACTCAGCCTTTTTCCAGCACTCCCCAACTCTGATGGGTCCAGAGCTACACACTTCTGCCACAAGGTGCAGGGAGGTACTTTTAATGTAAGATGGCTGGTCTAAGAGCACAGTGATACCAAACAGTCTCGATTCATCAGGTCTTAATCTATCCTGTGCTATGTTAGACAAGAAAACACAATTTCTAGATGGGGATGAGCAATGGAGAAACACTTAAAGGTCAAAGTGAGAGTGTATAAGTATACTGTTAGATGACCTGCAGTGTTACTACCCTCTGCACAAACTGACAGCTCTTTAAGCAGCTGTGAACAGTGGGAAACTATGGAGAGCGTTTCCAATAGAGGATTTTAAACTGGAGAGGCTTGCTTGTATGCAAGCATGAGGAACCGCATTTGTGCCAGTGTGAGGCTTTTATACAAGCAGGATGAGACTTTTTAAATCCTCAGGCCAATCAGATAAAAACACAATAAGCTATTGACCAGTTGTTCCCACCTTGGCTGAGTTGAGTTTAGGTCTCTACTCCCACCAGAGTGCAAAAGAACCCTTTCAGTGTAAAACTGGCTTTGAGCTCAAGTGCGGTAACAAATGCTTTACAACAGGCGTAACAATCCCTGTAATATCAGAATCCTTGGAAATAAGTTCACTAACCCCTTGAGAAAAGTTTACTAACCCTCTGAGAAATGTTCACAACACACACACTTTGCAAAACTTATAAATATTTTGGCAGACTCACTCAGAACAGCTTTTGTAGTATCAGAGGAGGAAACCTAAGAACAGTACAGCAACAAACAGACCTGGTGAGGAATGCATCTAATTTTTTGGGGCAAGGGAGGGGGTACATGGCTGGATGACTGGACTCCATTAGTGACCTTTCTTAATGGAATGTGTTGCACATAGTGGCTGCTATCCAATTGCCCTAATATTTACTTACCTATCTAGAAATCCATTAAGCAGTAAAGCACTAATGAAACTCTGACTGGTGGAAGAAAGATAAGTTGTGATCCTTTCCTAGTCTAAATATCTGACTGGAGACCTATCAGCTATGAGTGTGGGGCTTCCTTAGCAAAGGAACAACACAGACTCTAACAATCTATACATTTCTAATCTTTGCAGAAGTGAGTTATCCTAATCAGATAGCCCTAATATTTGCTTACTTTTCCAGGAATCCATTAAGCAGTAAAGCACTAATGAAGCTCTATTTGGTGGAACAAAGATAAGTTGTGATCCTTTCCTAGTCTAAATATCTGACTGAAGGGGTATCAGATATTAGGGTGGGGCTTCCTAAGCAAAGGAACAACACAGACTCTAACAATCTATACATTTCTAATCTTTGTGGAAGTGAGTTATCCTAATCAGATGCGCAATCATGCCATGCCATCCTACCATAAAAGTTGCCTTTCCCTAATTTTGCAAGCCCATCACTTTAATGGAACTGCTTTAGCCTTCCCTAGACCTGTAGTCTCCAAAATAACACATCACATACACCTGTTACAATATATGGCTGGATTATAGGGATTTTTATTTTGGATCTGACATCTCTACTTCTTGGTACTAAACACTGTGCAAGGGCTTTGTTTGATATCAAGTTGCAACTATAGAGAAGCTAGATTTTGAAACTAGGCTAAATCTTAAGAGGCAAAACTTAGTGTTTGAATTTTTTTGAAGTGGAGAACATCATTGCTGCCTTGACTTTTGGCAGAATTAATGGGGTTCTTGGTCAATATGCCCTTTAGCAGGAATGCACTAGCATAACAGGCAAGGAGGCCTTTAAAACTTAACTCTGCATAGCTTATTGTGAGCCAGTGCTACTACAAGCTGGAAGGTAGAAGTCTGGATGGACTTAGTACAGACATTACTTAAGGTACCAATGTTTGAGTGAGCTATCAACTTCAGTGGTACAATTACACATTGATTTAAACCTACTATCAAGAATAGCTCTACTAATTCACCTGTACAGCACACAGCTAATGCTAAGTTTGTTGTGAAATGTGCTCTTATTGCAATGAGTTATGGTGGAACTTTAACTGCCGTTCTACTGATGGAAAGCTGTTGAGCAAAGCTGGGTACAAAGATCACATTTATGGGACCTTAAGACTAATTTCATGATGCTTCAAGACTATTCCCCAGTGCTTCAAAACTACTCTCAGGACAAATTGTAGCCTGTGTGCTTTAGGGCCACTTGCATACTTAATGAATATTCCTGCCTTGAGTAACAATGACAGGCTCCAATGTCAAGGAAGCAGTAGCCCTTTATCATTACTGTTCTGATTGCTACACTTCCTGTAAGTCATAACACTTTTTTTTAGATTTAGCAGCCCAAGGCAAATTCTACACTTATTTGCTGGCCCCCTCTTTAAACTACACAGCTTAATCATACATAACAGAGAACATTAATCTGAGTAAGCAAGTGATTCCGGAGGAAATGCTTTGAGGAAATCCCCCCCTTATAGGGAGTGCTACATCATTCAGGCATGAGTCTTTTGTATTCATAATGCAACAAAATCATACAATCCAGTTTAAGGGATTTGACTTCACTCTTCAGAAAATAGTTGTAGGCTTGCATTCATAATTTGTTTCAGGAGCCTAATTTTGCAAATCTAAGCTTTTTTTTAACAAGATGCCAAGTGAAGGCTTAAACTCTTCAGATGTAAAGGTGCTCATTGTGCCTTAGTGTTTAAACTATTCCAGAGGGGGAACTGGTGCTACAGGAATGGGTCAAAATGATGCTACTTGAATGGGTGATAAGTCACTGGAGGTGACCCTTTTGGAAGGGGGCTAAACCAGTTGAGTCATTGCATCCAGGATGTTTATAAAAATTGGAAAGGTAGAGTACTTTGAGCCAGTGGGGAGGTTTAGGATCCCTGCTGCCTAATCACTGGGCTTGCATGAATAGGTAATACTGAGCAACTTGCGGTCCAGGCATATAGACCTTGCAGTGTTTGCCCAGCATTGTCAAGCACCTAACTCCCTCTTTGTGATCAATAGGCAAACAACTTTAAGACTTGGATACCTGATCTCTTAACTACGAGCCTTTATAGTATAGCATGTTGTACACTTCCAGAGAAAGGAATGCGTAATAGACCAATGATGGGAGAGCAGTGCTTTGGTTTGAGAGCAGATATGACATGCTAATAAATGTGTAGTTGTCCAACAATCCTGAATGTTTCTTACAGCACACTGGTGTTGAATTGTCACTTGTAGTAGGTAGTGGGCAGATTCAAAAGGATCCATCGAATGTAGCTGAATAACAAGATGCCAAAAACAACTCTGCCTTTGCCAGTAAAAGCTGCCCAACAAAGCATGCCAAATGCCTCAATGCACAATACTACAAACATTTTTCTAAAGCATATAGATGCATTTTTTGGCTGAAAGTACTATCTTGATTATCATATGCAGCAACAATGCTTCAGCTCATTTTGCATACATTAAGAGCAGGCTGCATTGCAGATGGTAGCACACTCATTCTGGAATACATTGCACTCCTTTTCAGGTCTAACACTATAACCCCATTAATCTCCAGGGCAAGTGTCTTGCCTGAGTTTATGGGCTTTTCTCACATATAGTTCATATACTTGTCAAATTGATCTTCTGGTAATACACCACATTTGATGTTAGTATCATATGAGCCCATATACTGCACATCTTCCAAGTGGAAAAAGTTCGCTAGGTTCTTAGGCTTTCCATCTTTTTAACACTGTGACCTAGAAAGTCGTATGCTTTTCTCAGGAGTACAGCTTCACAGAGTTTTTAGTTTAGTTCTTTATTTTCTGCTCTTTTACAAATCTGCCCCTTGATTAGCACAAGTCCTTGGTGGACAACCTTGAACATGCATGTAGTGTCCTTTGGTCTCCAAGCTCCAAACTGAAGTCTGATACCTCCCATTCATGCCTAAGTTGTGAAAATACTCTAGAGTTAGACTGAGTCTATCCTTTTTGAGACTTTGGTACTTTTGGACACTATCCTACACTGAAACTCCTGGCAAATAACTTGCCTGGCATCAAGGCAGATCCGATCTTGTGTCACTTAAACTTGCTGACCGAGCCATAGAACTGGATCAACTGATTATCGACCTGCTGTGAGTTACAGGTGGAATTCATTTTATCCGTTTTGCTAAAAATTCCCCAGACCATAGCTTAATGTACCCACTAGCCTATAGTTTTGGCTAGACATCAAAGCTATTCCCTAGGGCCAACATCTACCCTCAGTCTCTCCAGTAAAGGAAGTCAGCTGTCTGGTTTAGACAACCTAAATGCTTTGGATTCACTGAGATTCCTTCTGGTGCATGCATTCACAAGCTGTTGCAGCTTTTTTCCTACTGATATTTCTAGACCTCTGGCTTTGCTAAATATCACAGTTTCCCCACATTGCTCTGCCTTCAGAGATGCTCCTGCCTTTTGCTTTCCCTTGTCACATTTTCACTTCCTTGCTCTTATCTACTTCTCCTCACACCATTTGCTTTGCTTTCTCTACCATCTCTTTCCTCCCAGTAGTCAGTATTAAAGCCACCTCTCCTTTTCTATGGTTTCATTTCTTTTCTTATACAGTCTTGGCAATCATTCTCCCATCTCTGCTCCATCAGCTAGCTGTTAAACTAATGACAAAATATCATGTCTTTTACACCTTAATAACTTGTAGCTTTATACAGTTTGGCAGCCACTCTGTATGAACTTGTGGTGTCATTAAGGTGTAAACCCATCTTATGGTTTAATGCTGCTTGGATATCTGAAGGAGATTGTAGCTAAAACACCATAGGTTAATGGTATAAGCTGCAAGTGCTTACTATAAACCAAGCTGCAATGGTGTTTATAGTAGGAATGTCCCAGAAAGACAGGAAGGGGAAAATGGGGACTCATACCTAAATTTCACCCTTGTAGATTAGGAGTGCATGGGTGAAACTATATTCCACATTACTGACAATCTTTCTCCTTTTCATGTGAATATAAGGTGGCAATTTTGGCATAATTGGTCACCATTTATGGGGTAGTCTAACTCCCTTGTTTAAAACTGGGACTCTTGGGTATCTATAGTTTCCCTGGTTCCTGGTCAAGAAAAGAGTTTAGCTACTCTAGATGAAATTTATTCCATATCTGGTTAAGTGAGACTGGAGATGCTTCAGCCAGTGAGAAGCCTGGAACTATTCTGGTGATGAATTCTATGCATTGATGTATATCCATATGATAACATCTAAGAGGACAGGTCTAGTAGCACGGAGTACGCGAAAGTAAATGGAAAGTAACAATTTTATAACTAGAAAAACACAACAAACTCAAAAAATGAGCAAACGAGCCAAAGGCAGTCTGGAAAATGAAGGAGCGAACACAAATATTTAGCTCTTTCATCTAAATTTATTCTTCATGAACTTCTTCAGAAAATGTTAACCTCCCAAAAACACCCCCCTTAAATACACTTAAGTCATCACATGACAATGATATTTTACATCCTTAAAAGCATAAAAGCATACCATAAGAAATGTCACAGTATAAATAAATATACATATAAAACACACTTGTAAAACAATACATATGTATTTTATACAAATGTGAAAACACGAACACGTCTTGACTAAATATTATTCAAAATGAAATTATGTAAGTACTAAAAAGCACTTAATATTAATACTCTCATTCAAGCCAGGATCTCTGTCATCTGTCAAACTAATTTACCACAGAGACTCCTTACATTCTAGTATCAACTTAGCGTTCCTATAAACTCCATCTGGGGAACAATATTTATCACTGAAAAAGTTAACTTCTTAAAATTTGTACATTGACTAGCATGTTTGCCTAGGGCATTGGTGAAGTCTCTCTTCCTAATAGTTAACGTGTGTTCGTAAATCCTATGTTTTAAACACCCAATAGTTTTCCCAATATAATGACAAAAACAGGAATTACATATGGCCACGTGCACTATATTAGAACTCTCACAATTAAAGTGATTTATCACCCAAATGGTTTTATTCAAATGTCTGAAATATGTGCAAGAAGTATTACTGATGTACCTACATTGTTTACACTTCATACAAGAGAAGGTCCTTTTGATACTATTGTCATTAACTAATGAATTTTTATTATCTATAGGATGTTCCAAAATGGTCTTAGCATTCTTAATTTTCTTGTAGGTAAAGCTAGGTTGTACACCAATAATCTGTATAAGTTCTCTGTTGCCAATCAAGACGTTCCAGTTGTCCTCAATAATGTGTTTAATAACACCCACCTCATTCACAATGGGTATAGGAAATGAAATGGTGAAGGTAGTGTCATCTTTTCTCTCCTCATACAACTTAGATCCACTACCCCCCTTAGTAGTTTGTTCCAGAGGAGGGAAAAAGATGACACTACCTTCACCATTTCATTTCCTATGCCCTTTGTGAATGAGATGGGTGTTATTAAACACATTATTCAGGACAACTGGAAAGTCTTGATGGGCAACAGAGAACTTATACAGATTATTGGTGTACAACCTAGGTTTACTGACAAGAAAATTAAGAATGCTAAGACCATTTTGGAACATCCAGTAGATAAAAATGTATTAGTTAATGATAATAGTGTCAAAGGGACATTCTCTTATATGAAGTGTAAACAATGTAGGTACATCAGTAACACTTCTTGCACATATTTCAGACATTTGAATAAAACCATTTGGGTGAAAAATCACTTTAATTCTGAAAGTTCTAATATAGTGTATGTGGCCATATGTAATTCCTGTTTTTGTCATTATATTGGGAAAACTATTAGGTGTTTAAAATGTAGGGTTTACAAATACACATTAGCTATTAGGAAGAGAGACTTCACTAATGCCCTAGGCAAACATACTAGTCAATGTACAAATTTTAAGAAGTTAACTTTTTCAGTGATAGATTTTGTTCCCCAGATGGAGTTTATAGGGAACTCTAAGTTGATATTAGAATGTCAGGAGTCTCTGTGGCAAATTAGTTTGGCAGCTGACACAGATCCTGGCTTGAATGAGAGTATTAATATTAAGTGCTTTTTAACACTTAGATAATTTCATTTTGAATAATATTTAGTCAAGACATGTATTTGTGTTTATGCATTTGTATAAAATGCATATGTATTGCTTTACAAGTATGTTTTTTATGTATATTTATTTATACTGTGAAATTTCTTATGGTATGCTTTTATGCCTTTAATAAGGATGTAAATTATCATTGTCATGTGATGACTTAAGTGTATTTAAGGGGTGTGTTTTTGGGAGGTTAACATTTTCTGAAGTTCATGAAGAATAAATTTGGATGAAAGCACTAAGGATTTGTGTTCACTCCTTCATTTTCCAGACTGCCTTTGGTTAGTTTGTTCACTTTTTGAATTTTATAACTAGGTGTCTAGCTTTACCAAGACTTCAGTATTTTTAAATGTCTGCCTGCTGGGATAAACTATTGTGGAAGTGTTACTTTTTTGCATAAATATTGCCAGTTTCTCAAAACATCCTCTGCGTTTTTAAAGCCGAACTAAAAAGTGGATTATGAGGTCACCATTTTCTTGCAGGTGAGGACTACAGACTTTCTATCAAAATACAGCTAGCAGCTCCGAGCTAAGCAGCCATGCTACTAGTGACAGTTTATACTGGACTTGATGATCTACCAGCCTTTACTAGGGTAAGTGCATTTTGCTTCTACATCTTTGTATTGTAATCTAAGAATTGCCTTGGCTTCTACCTGGCCATTTCAGGTCCTCTGATTCACTGTAGAACCTTAAGGTGAGCAATTTTGCTATTGGCCAGTGGGCTTATCTAACTTTTTAACTTGCCACCTATTGGTGCAGCTTTTTGCTCATTCACTCAGAGCATTTAACTATGCAGTTGTGCAAAAAGCCCCTGGTTTGCACAATGAGGTGCATTGCCCTTAGTTTAAACTTGGTGTTAACACTTCAGTTAATGGTGACTCCTAACTTTGTGCTACTCCCCCTTCAGTCTACATTAGTAAGAACTAGAACCATGGACTTGCACTTTTCAACTGTCTGTGCAAGCAACTTAGTTGAAATGGACATTCTGTTACTTTCAGTTCTCATGTTCACTGACAACCACCTGCCTAAAATCTGAGTACTGTTGTATGCTAATGGGAGGCAAAGCTCTCATGTGGCCACTACTAAGCAGACTATGAATACCACACAACACAAAACCAATCTCGTGCAATTCAGACCAAACAAGGCCTACACATGCTAAGGCTCTTAAACGTAACCTACCTAAACCACAACAAAGGCCGTCTAAATGTAACAAAGTACCCTCGGCAATCCATGCAACACCACCATGAAACACATTCAAGAATCACTGTCTCAAGTCAAAAGACCAGAAGTCAGATCTCCACAAAATCTAATTGCCTAGTTATTGGTTGACTCTTGTGAGACACTGATGTGACCTTTGACTCTCCTGACAGCCCACTATCTGTGCCAGGGTTTGCCATATCATGCAAGCACTCTTTGCACTGCAAGTATGAGTCATTTACATGTGGGTATAAAGTGAGCTCTAAGAATGTCTGAGGCAGGTATAAACCTAGCCCTGAGAAGTAATTACCTTCACAAAGAATGATGTAATATGAACAAAAGACAATTTACTCCAAGAATTAGCTTGGCTTCTGGTGTCATTCAAAAGGTGTAAATACATATCAGCCTGAGAAGAGATGCAGTCCAAACTGCTTTGCCAGGGATGGCCTCACCTCCCCTCAAAGGCTTCCATATACTGGCTAAGACCCCCCACCTTGATGGGACTGCTGCATATCTGCAAGTCAAGCTCCACTCAAGTAACCTGCTTGCATGGCCTCAACCTGGTCTGTGACATCAATAAGACTTGTTGGAGGGACAGCTTTGTGTCCCAGAGAGTACCCTATCTGTGAAATAGATTTCCTCTCCACATCAAGCAGAGTACCTCTTTACCCCTTTTTAAGTGCAACCTAGATAACTGGATGGGAAACAGAAAATACACCCCAGGAATTCCACCCATGTTCCTGCTGGACATGGGCTAAACTTTTGGCTAGGCTTATAAGGGCCTCAGGCCAATAGCCTAGTAACTTGCTATGATGCTATGACCCTATAAGACCTTGTACACCCCATCATGCCTTTTTAGGCAATGTCTTCTAAAAAAGCTTTCAATGTACCTTATTGCCTGGCAGCTGTTAAGGCTCTATACATTGGGCAGCAATAACTGAACTCCATGTTACAAGCAGTACTTGACTTGGAAAATGTTCTGTATATATGCATCATCACTGAAATGGTTCAAGGCCAGTGAAAGCATTTCATCAGTGCAGGGGTTCAGTGTTTATCATTCATACAGGCCCACCCCCAGCACTAATGATGGAGTTTCTTTTTAAACCCTCTCCTCAATAGATAACTATTTCTATTAGAAGCTTCTGAACCTCTTTTTCCCTACTGCACCATTGTGGGACCTGAGGCATTCTGTTGAATTGGGACAGGGTCACTTGGCATAATCAACCTTATTTTATCAGGGAATACAAATGCTTCCATTGCCCTGCTCATAAAATCCCAGCTTACTCTGTTAAATGCTTTCTCTGCAACAAGACCCACCAACAACAGTGGTGTTTTCTTACATTTTGCTTCCCTCTGGATCATCATTGTTCTGTTATTGTGCCTCCTCTCCACAAAACCACACTGATCCATATCTAACAAATTTGACATAACCTTTGCCATTCTTTTAGCCATTATAGACATTTTTAGAATTGAAATGGGATTATATGAACCTGGATCTGATAGGCCTTTACCATCTTTAGGTACTACAGCCACCACCGCTTTCTTCCAGGATGTTGGGCTTTTCCTCCTCTTATAATACTGTTAAACAAATCCTTCCAAATCTTTCAGTTTTTTTCCCTCCTAGTTTCCAAACTTCACAGGAATACCATCTATTCCTGGGGACTTTCCTGTAGATGGGTTATACATTACCATTTTATCTCTTTTCTTCTTATCCTATTAGTAATCGAGCCTCTGCTACCTTTAATTTTGGCATGTTTAATTCTTTAAACATTTCATTTGTATCTTTTCTTGATTTTCATATCTGATTTATACAGTTTCATAAAATTTCTGAAATATTTGTAGTACCTCTACAGGATCTCTTGTTAATCTTTGTTATAGGCTCCTTAAACTTGGTGACAATCCTTTCTACTTTCTGTTGCCTGAGTCATTATGCTAAAAGTTTTTGTGTTCTGAAGTTAGCAAAAAAACAGTTGCTTAACAGCAGTCTTTCTAAACTCATGCATATTATCAAGGTAATCCCTTATTTTTGGTTTTAGCATTCTGCAGTTGCACCTGTTCTGTGAGATTGCCCCTATTCTGCAATACTTTAACCTTTGATAGTCCCTTTACATTTTTGTTACTGCTTAACTATATCTCTCTATTTATACCCTATTTTTAAACTCCACTTTAATTTTATCCCACTCCCTATATATATTTTCAGAAGAAACTTCTGTCTTTAACTCCTGAATAATTTCCACTACTCATTTCCTAAATTCCTCTGTTTTCACACGCACACACACACACACACACACACACACACACACACACACACACACACACACACACACACACACACACACACATCTCATCTCTCTCTGTGTGTATATATATATATATATATATATATATATATATATATATATATATATAATATATATATAGTTGACCTTTAAAATGTCGACTGTACAAAGTCGAATGGCTGCACCACCAAAGCATTTCCACAAAACCCATACTGCTGAAATGTCACAAACTCGAAAAAACATCAAACAAGTGCTAATGTGGGTCAAAATGGAGGGCGAGATTTTGCGGTTCAGAACATTGACATTTGAGGTTTTGAGCAGGTGCAATTTGGGTATCACTGAAATGGGTTTGAAGTTCCGACCATCAACATTTTATGGAAAGTGCCAGTGTCTCATTTTTTTTAGTTACTGGCACATGATCTAAAATAGTTATTGGATGTGTATCAAAACTTTTAATTAAATGCACATGTTCCTAAGAAATATAAGTTCTGTCTAGCCTAGGCCAGATTTTCTATCTTGGAAATAATAACTTCTCCTACTGAATCCACATCTTCAATGCCAAATATTTTCATAAATTTCTTCAAAAATATGCCCACTGTTGTTATTTTCCCTTCTAGCCCCCCAATGCAGGCTTGCTGCTGGAAACAAAATTCCAGTCCCCACCTATAAGTAATATTCCCTGATGAAAAGAGATTATTTCTCCCAGAATTTTCTTAAGCTCCATTATAGCAGTTTTACGTGGAATATAAACATATGCCAATGTAATCATTCTCCCTTGCCAGTAGCCCCTTGCTACTAGAAATCTAGCATTATTATCCTCTTCTATCACTATTGGAACTCTTCCTGCAATTAATACAAATACTCCCCTTTTACTTTCTCTCAGATATTCTGCTGAATAATCATCCTGAAAACCTTTCTTTATCAAATTCACATACTCAATTCTTTTCAAATGTGTCTCCTGTAGTATAGCTATTTGTACTTTACATATTTAATATGGCTCACTACTCTTTTTTTTTGTATATATCTTTCAGACCATTTACATTTTAAAGATAATATATAAAGCATTGTCATTGTGTTAAGAAGTTATTCCCACTTGTGTTACATGCATACACTGTTTGGCAGGTTGATCCTTGTATACAGTTTTTGCTTGTTATATCCATTTGAACCTATGTCATATCTTACAAAACTTTAAAAATCCTCAAAAAATGCACCCCAGAACACCACTAAAACCAATTAACTTAATTCTAAACAGAAAATTATGTACATCTTCAAATATTGAAGTTTAACCCTCCTAGGAACAATTGTCCCAGACTGACAATCACACTTAGAGTTGGATTAACCTGTAAGGAAGGTTATCCATGCTAAGAAGTGTAGTACAACTGATACTTCTAAATGCTGTATTTTTGTCTTATATATCCTAGATTGGAAAAGCACTTGAAAGCTTTCAGAAAGCATTATCTTCTAGCCATTGGAAAAAAGCCATTAAAAAGTATTCTGTTTTTATCACCCTTTATCAGATTGTTGTCATGGGGACATGAGAACAAGGTACACAGTTGCCTCTATAAGCACTCGTTTATTTGTTAGATGATAACCTTTCATCATATTCAGTGTTCATTTTTTATTTGCTTTTCCTTAAAAAACTTGTTACAAGATCCAGCCAAGTGTCTTAATCCAGTCATTCCTCTATCCAAGAGTAGGAAAAAACATATACATTTTTCTTGTATCATGCTATATCTGTTGTTCTGAAATGGAGAGAAAGATCACTTTTTTTGCTGTAAAGACTGGAGTAGTTAGGGATGGAGGGAACTATTTCAAAAGCAGAAACATAACTTGCAGATAAGGCACAGATGGTAACTAAACATATAATGCAAAAAAGTATAACACAGGATGGAAAATATTGATCACATGCAAGCTGTGGTGTGAACAGTAGAAAGACATTTGAAGATTAATCTCTAGACGTTACTACATATACAACAGTTTATATGGTTGTTTAACAAGTGAAGCTGCAGTTGTTCTTGTAATGAATTGGGCCTAGTAAGATAGCAGTTGCCTTTGAGTTCTTGTAGAGATAACAGGTCAGGCATACACAGTACAAAACTAAAGTGTATGCATTTCATCAGGAAATAAGTAGGAGGTGTGGAACTTGGAGTATAGATAAGGGATTCTTGTGGAACAGAGTTGACTTGGAGAATATCCCTCAACAGAAAGGGAATGGAGTATTTGAGTCAGATTGGAGAGTAGGAGGTCCATTGAGTCTGCTATCTTACCACATTGAGGATAAGATGCAGTTTCTAGGAAGACAGCATCCTAATTCTAACAGTTCTGACTTTTATGACTTTCCATATATTTTCTGAAGTGTTCCACTGTTTTGATTCTACAACCAATTCAGAATGGCTGTTCAAGAACCCACAAATCCTGTGCAGAGAATACCCTCACTATCTTTCTGCTGTGCTCCATCTCTTGGAGTACCTCCTCTTTAGATATCTCAGGAAGTACCTTAACATTTCTGCCATGTTCTCCTTTCTTCTTCTTGGGTACATGAGTTGCTTCAGCTGTGGAACAGATGGTTACCGTGTGCATTTCCTATCTTGTCATTATCATTGTGGAAATATACATATAAATATTCAAGCATGGGCATTAATGCTATTCTAGCCTGCCAATATACCAAAATAGTTGTTCCTGTAATAAGCGTCTAGTGTTTAAAAATATCTAAACTAGTGCATAATTCAGTAGTCTATTCCATGCATCAGCAATTAGTACACTTCTCATTCCTATCAAATTTTCTACATAGTTTTTTCTGATTCTGTGCTACTTTTTGATAACCCCAAACATTCTCAGAGACAGTTGTCTCTAAATACCCTATATACCTGAATAATGTCTTCTCTTAAATATCTATATGAGACACATTATAAGTTCAGATATTTTAGTGTTTCGTAATAACTTAAATTTTCATATCCATGAATGCCCTAGGTATATTTCCACTGTACTCTATCCAGTTTAGTCATACTTGTTTCCTTATAAGGTTTCCATATTGTCCCATAGTCAAGTTTGGGTCTAATGTAACTACTTCATAATTTCTGATGTCCTATACTTTATAAATCTTTTTATATAACCCATAGTTCTAATTATCATTAACCAATTGGTTGATATGATTAGAAAAACTCAAACCTGGATCTACTCATACAGCCAGGTCCTTAAATTCATCTACAGTTTTAATCATTGTGTGCTAGATTAAAAATTCACTTTTCAGTTTATGTCTTCCAAATCACATATGCTTAGATTTTGATGTATTTATCGGCATATAATGACACTCTACCAGTCAAAACCCACCACTTCCTATACCTCTAACCTACTTCAGACAGACATAGGATCACAGGATCATAGAAGATTACTAGGATATCGACCCAGAGGTCATTTTAAGCCTAGCTATTTCAACCCAAGGTAATACCATAATACCGTAGAGGTACTAGTCATTACCCAAGACTGCATTTAGTGATGACTGCCCATGTCCAGGAGGGTTGTGGGTGCTATCCCTGGTAAGAATTTATGGTGCCCTGTCCAATCACCCAGGTTCCTCTTGAACAGCGTCATAGAGGTTCTTTGTTTCACATGAACTGGTAGCCTATTGCAAGGATGTGGCAATCGCTGGGAGATAAATCTGTCCCTCCAGCATGTCCTATTTAAGTTGTATGCCATATTGAAGTCCCTGGAACAGGTAGCCCTAGACCCATTTGATTTACAGATATGCAGTAAGTTCATTAGGTTTGGGTCTTGGGTTGCTCTGTAGGGCAGGCATAAGTATCCCCTAAGAACTCTATATGATGCAGAGTATAGTGGCAGGGGTTTTAGTCGGTCCATGTAAGGCACATGCTGGAGTCCCTTGATCTTCTTTGCTAGAAACCTCTGTGGTCTCTCTAATCACATCTCAGTTCACAGTCAGAGTAACCAAAACAAACTACATGTGACCCTAAAAGAACATGAAACCATACAGTTCAACACAGGCCACCCCAACTGGAAAATAGCAAACAATATAGATCTGGGTAAATACTTAGATTCCTCTCTCAACTTGGCTAGAAAAAGCCTGCATTTCATTTCACACCAAGGCAGGGCAGCTATAGGCAAAGATGTTCTACATAAAATGGCATATGCCCTCCCCTTAGTAGCTTCCATCTCAGCAAAAACTACTGCAAATAATCTCTAACATCTGCACTGCAGATTTGTAAAATTCTCCCCAAGAAGATAACACCATTGTAACACACTTATATAGTGAAGCAGCTGTCCAAAGAATAAACTTCCTGCTAAGCTCCACAATTTTTATTTTTGAAATCATTATTTTTGTTAGCAGACTTACAGAAAAGCAGCCAACATATAGCCTCATATCACTGTCCTCCTCTACCCCTGACCTCAGACTTTATGATGAGACTAGCACACATCCATGTGTTTGGACAGGCAAGTAGGTACAGACAAAATCAAGGCAAAGTTGTGAGACAACATTTATTGGCTGGGTATAATGAAGGAAATGTCAATTTTTCTGAAGAATTCCTGAGTGCCAGAAAAGAACTGGCATTCCTGGTTTTAAAAATCCTGTTGTTCCCATGTGAATAAAAGAGGCACCTTCTAACCAGACTACAATGGACATCATGGCTCCACTAGTCATATCCAGTAATGGATTCCAGTTTATATTTGAATCCTGGACTATGCCAACAGGTACACTGAAGCAGTCCCACTGTGAAAAGCTAATAGTAAAGGTATAGCAAGGGAGATGGTTCTACTCTTTTCCAGAGTGGGATACCAAAACAATTCTTATTGATGAGGGAGCCTCATTCATGCCTAAAATGTCAAGTGCAAGGGTTTTTACCATATGCCCTGATCTTGTAAAGTGAGTTTTTTGTATTAAAATGTATAGGTTTACTTTAGTTCTGCGAACTCATTATTTACATTTAATAAACTGGTGTTTCTGTTTACCATATGCTAAACAACTATCTAGCTAGTTCCTGATTCCATGCCATCCAGCCCCACCTTCTGATGATGCATTATAGGGAAGAAACAGTTCAGTAGTGAGTTGGCATGTTTTCTGGAGTCTGCAGCAAATTTTATTATCAGTTAACCAGAATGGAACACAATCAGTTACTCAAACAATTATATCAACAAATAAATACAGTTAAATTCAAGTAAAAGTAACAAAAGTAAGGTGGAGCAGGATAGTGCTTAGCATACAGTGTAGCAAAATAGATGTAATAAGTCATTGGTTGACTGACCACTTTTAGGGAGATAACCACAGATGTGTGAATCACTTCAGTGACCAATCTACTGCATAGTGAGTTTGTATGTTATAACAAAGGGAATTAGTGGTGGAAAAAAAAACATTCTGAATAATTGCTCATCAATGAGGATGCAATAAAGTGATCATTCCATCACAGAAAACTATGTATTACAGTGTGACATCTGTGTTACACTGTATGCCAAAGACAATTAACTTCAATACATGTCCTCCCTGCAGTCAGATGAGCTTTAAAGGCATGCAGGTAGGTGTGTGTGTGCCTTCTATGAAGGTTGGGCACTGGACTAGCAACTTGACACCATAAAAACTCGACTGCCAATCAACAGCAGACCAGTGAATCCACCATGGCAACCCCTAACACGGAAAAGCTGAAAGAGGAATTTATTTGTAGTGCATGAAGTGCCATGGTTATGTTCTGAAACCAGGCAAAAGACTTGTTATGTGCTTGCGTAGTGCAAGACCCAAATTTACATGCCATTAAGAAGCATTTATTAAGCATGCCTAAGTAGCCCACCTCCATTCAGATGTAATCATATTAGAAGACAAGATTTTTAACAAATGAAGGATTACAAACAGAGAAACTATGGGCCACAAAGATAACTGGGAATTTGAGAAATGAGAGATGTTCTGGAATAGCTGAGTTCTGTAGAAATACAGTTTGGTTATTAGATGTAACTTTAGGATAAATGGGAAGATTTACCATTGTAGACTTAAATGGAAAGAACGAGTATATAGAATTATGACATTATATGCTTGTACTGATTGCAAAGAAAGGGAATGCTTATTTCATCAGATTTTAGACTATGTAGTGATACATATGAATAGTATAGTAACAAAAGACTTTAACTGTGATTTAAGATGCAGACATAAAAAGAAATGATATAAAAAAATTAGAAGTCACATACGATGTAGTAAGTTAAAATGTTGGGCAAAAATTCATGGACTTATAAAATGGGTATGTATAGAACTGAAACAGATTATTTTACAGTATCAAAAGGTTTAGTATTAGGAGAGGGGGAAATAGTTAAAACAGGATTTTCTGTTTTTCTTACAATATGGCTAATAATAATGAAAACAAGGAATATATAAAAATAGACAAAGGAATAAAAAGGATAAATGAGAAACATGGAATGAAGAAGGAAAGAGATTAGTAATGCAGTTATGGAAAGATCATATTACTATGAGAACATTTTATAAAAACTGGTCTGAATGGTGGATGATATTTAAGGAAAAATATATATTTTTTGCAGTGGCAGTATGATATGAGAAAAGCAGAGAAAGAAAATATATAAAAGAACATTGGAGCATTTAGAACATAATGATAGAAAGTACTTTGAGAAAGAAAAAGAATTATATAAAGGAAATCAAGAAAAAATACCAGAATTCTTATATATATAATATTTTTTGCAAGGAAAAAGAGAAGTATCGAGTTGCTTAAACAGATTAGTAAGGGAGGAAGGTTGTGTAATGAGAGACATAAAATTTGTAAAAGGAGAAATAGAAAGAAACCATGAAAAGATTATAAATAGTGTAGTACAATATATACAAGAAATTTTTAAAGAAGAAAGTGAAAAAATGGAAAGTAAAAATGTTTACAGAAAAAGAGAATAAAGAGTTGGAAATTAAATTTCTTTAAATGAGCCAGATAAATTATTAGGGCAAATAAATATAGATTCAGCTACAGGATCAGATGGAATAGGGGATGAAATGTATAAAATTTTAAGGGACTGGCAAAAAATATATTTTTTATAGATTTTGAATGAATGGTTAAACAAAGGTTTTATTTATTAAGAATTATGTAGTGGAATACTTAAATTCATATTTAAGAAGGAATATAGAAGACACTTAAAAAAACTGGAGATGATAATGATTATATGTATTATATGAAAATAATACAAAAGCGATTTGAAACTAAAATGGGAAATATTATGCAAGATAGTATATACAGTATAAAGGGGAAGAGATGTCAAGAATTATTAATGATAGTTAGAGACATTCTGGATATTATGAATAGAAAAAAAAAAAAACAAAAATCATTATAGGAGATCTTAATTAGTTATTTGATACAATTGGGCATGAAATCTTATGGGTAATAATGAAAGAATAGCAAATAAGTGAGAGAGTTAGCAAATTCTGCATGTCAGCAGATCTACTTCTAAAGCTCAAAGTTTCAAAACTTCAAACTTCAAAAGGCCAAGACCAGAAGATCAACGTTTTAAAACTTTGAAATCTAAATAAAAAAAAAATAAAAACAATATATTTTTTTTACATTTTTGCAGGGGAGCAAGCCCCCTTTGTACCTCCCACATAGGGGTCTGTGCCCCCATACCACCTGCTAAATAAATATACCAACTCTGAAATCACACTACAGTGAGGAAAATGGTAAATATACCTTTCCACACTGTACGGCAATCTCCATTCAAAACGTTCAAAATTTCAGAACTTTGATCTTCTGGTCTCGGCCTTTTGAAGTTTGAAGTTTTGAAATTTTGAGCTTCTAAAGAGAATCCATGTCAGCATATAGTAATAATAAAGTAAAAATACATGTAAATGGCTGGTTAAGCCAAGAGGTATGTATTAAGAGTGGCATAAGACAAGGGTGCCATGTGAGTTGCATGCTCTTTACATTAGTTATGAATGTGATAGTGTGTCACATAAATTATAAAATGAAGGAGGTGGCGTATATAACACATGAGGGGTTAAGAATTCCAGTTCTGTTATCATATAAAGATGATGTAATAATCCAAAAAACAAAATTTGGATAAAAGAAGTAATAATTTGTACAAATGAGTGTCTAGCGGTAATAAGGATAGCTTTAAATAAAGACAAAAGTAATTTAGGTGAGGTAGTAAAGATAGTGGGTATATATTTTATAATGAATGAAATTCCTGTGATAGGTATACCATTTGGGAATAAAGATTTAAATAAAACTCAATTGGAAAAACAATAGAAGAAATTAAACAAACATGTCTTTTCTTCAGAAAAAAGACTTATTTGAGAAATTCAGTACTGATGAGAAAAAATAGCATACTTGGCAAGTGTCTTTATGTTGCCAACAGTTATTGAAAAGGAATTATTGCAGACAATTGTTTTCATTTACGTGAGGTTATAGATTAAACCCATTAAATAGAGGACTTTTATATGTAATCAAAGGAAGGAGGTTTAGGTTTTTTAATACAGTGGTAGGTGCTGCTTCATTAAATTTGTATAAAGTGTTAAAGTGGATAAATAAAAAAGATGACAGATTAGTAGTTGAATTGTATAAATATAAGTATGATAAATTTCAGGGTATGGTAAAAAAGTAAAAGAGAAAAAGATTGCATTAATAAAGAAATATTACCAAGAAAAATATTTTTCTGGAAAATAAAAATTGATGATATAGAAAAAGATAGAAAAGTATGGTATAAGAATGTCATGATAAAATATTACTATGTAAAACCATGGGAAAATCTAACACATGACAAAATTAAAGCTATAAAAATAATAAATAAATAGTGTAATCAGAAAGTAGAATGTCAAGATTTGTTGTGGAGACTTGTAATAGATATGTTACCAGTAAAAGGAAATATGCTATATAAAAAAGTAATAGAATATGTCTACATTGTCAAGAAAATTAAACTATGAAATGTCTGCTAGCATGTTTGCTGTCTCAGCAAGATCAGTGCATGTGATACTGTTAGTCACTAGTCCGGTACAAGCTTGGGTTCTATCTTTTAGACTATGTACATAGCTGTAAAGACCTTATGGTTATCCTTGGATGTGATTGCAAGGTTTTTCTCAAAGTTTCCCTTAGAGGATTTGACATGTTGTCTTATTTGCCTGTTGAGGCTGAGGTGAGTGGTTTTGCATTGTTGGGGCCTTGTCTTAGTTTTCTTAGACAGCAACATTTTGCGATTGTTGTAAAGTTTGTTGATGCTGGATGTCCACCAGGGTGACTTGTTTTTACTTGGGGCTCTAGCTTTGACTCTCTCTGGAATAGCTGAGTCTATCTATACACTTATACAGGGCTTCAGTGTAAGCTTTGGTGTAGTTACCACTTCCAGCTGGGAGTGGGGCATGGAATGCATTTATACCTTCCCCTAGGAGGGCATAGTTTTCCTTGGTGAAGTTTTTTAGTCTGACTTTGTCCTTTTTGAGTTCTGGTGTTAGTGCTAGTTTGACAGTGACTGATTTGTGGCCAGATTTAACTAATGAAGGTCTGACAGTTGCAGTAGTGCATTTGTTTGTCATGTTAGTGAGGGCCAGATCTAGTATGCTTGTTCCTCTTGTTGGGTTTTGAACAATTTGTTCCAGGGCATTTGAGTTAACAAAGTCAAGTAACTTTTGTTCAAGTGAGTTAGGGCTAGAGTAGATTTCCAAGTTGATGGTGAGATAATTGAAATCCTGTATGACCAGAGTGTTTGGCAATATTTGGATTGACTCTAATTTGGTCAAGTAGGCCTTGTGCGTATTATGATTCATGGGGGGGGGCGCTCTATAACTATGTATGACTTGAATGGAGGTCTTACCCACAGTAATCTGAACTTGGAGTAACTCCATGGAGTTGTCCAGTATAATTAGTTGAGAAGTGAATTTATCTCTAATATAGACAGAAACATCACCTCCTTTTCATTCTCACACATTCATCTTGTGGTCTGAAGGTGTGGAAGGCATTGTAGCGTTGCAAGGCCAGGCTACTCTCTGAAGCCTTGAACCAGGTTTCTGTGACTGCACAGATCTCTACATATTCTAGTGATAGAAGTGTTTCCAGGGAGTGCAGTTTTTGGTTTAAGCTCATAGCATTTAACAGCATAACCCTTATTTTGTTATTATTGGCAATTTTTACTTTGGCAATTTTGTTTTTGAGACTTTGCCTGAAAAAGGCACCATGGGGAGGCAAGAGCCTTTGCCAGCAACTGAAAGCTTAGTGGTGCCAGGTGCAAACCATCTCTGGCAAACAACAAAGTTTGTTGACCATGTCATCTCAGGCTGACAGAAACTGGATCCCCTTTGAATGACACCAAAAACTAAGACAGTTATTGAAATTTATCATTATTTGTTTACTGTGGCATCATTCTAGGTGAGGGTAATGTGCTGCTTAAGGCTTGGGACATACCTGCCTAGGACACATACTCAGAGCTCAATCATGTCTCTCTTCAGTAAGGTACATCTCAGGTCATTCACTCCAACATGAGCTATGACAGAGTCATAATGATACTTTTTGCCAGGAGATCTGACTGTATGTGCAATCTGATGAATTCTGGCACCAGACAGGCAGCTGACCTCCATTTTCTCTTTGTCTAACCTGGTGACTGGGACATCCATGTGTCTCACTATGGAGTTTCCAATGACAAGAAATGTTGTTTTTCGAGTGCTACACCTTAAGGACTTGGTAGGTGAAACACTGGTGTTGCTGTGTGTCTTGGGTGCTGTTAGAACTGTGTGAGTTGTAGCAGTCTTGTGTTTTGGAGGTCTCTGGTGTTTTGGTAAATTTTTGAGAGAACTTCTATATATGTAGATTGATGTGTTGGATGCATACTTTCTGTTCAAGTAGTGGTACTATGTGCCTGAGTAGTGGTGGGTAAGATGAAAACCTCTTCTGTGTTACTGTTTTGAGTGTGAGAGAGCAGGGATTCATGATTCCTAGTGTAGATATCTTTCTCTCGCACACTGTACTAAAGTGAGTTATTAGTAGAGGGTTATCAGTGTACATGAGGCAGTTGCTACACTGTCTTAGGAGACCCAAGTTAACCAGGTTGGCATGAGAAACAGGGATAGTCCAACTGTTCATAATGCTAGGTTTGAAGAACTGTTATCACGAAGGGGGTTCTTTCAGGACTGATCTAGGAGGTGCTCTGTAGATATATATTTCTGATGGGGGTTTTGGCTGGTGGTTTGATAGGTCATAGCTCACTAGCAATACCTGTTAGACTGGATATGTACTAAAGATGAGAACTACACTAATGTGCTATAGCTGTATTTAAGGGAAAAATTGTCAAAATTATCTGTCCAGCTATGGCACACAATTGCAGAGCAGTGTGTGGTGCTGTGTGATGTGCAAACAAGCAGAAGCTCCCTCAAATGCAGGGCTTAAATACCAGAAGCTAAAAACTTAAAAAAAAAAATAAAAATAAAAAAACTCAAAACACCAATGAGGGTGCTTACTACAAGCCCTAGACTAATCACCCTTCACCAGACAGCTTCCAATCAGCTCATTTCTCTCACAAGGGTGCAGAAGGCCCCCTTCCAATCAAAGGTGGCTTGGAAAATGTGCTCAGAATATAACAGCCACTACAAACAGATCCAGATGCAGCAAGCCTGTATCTGGACTAGGTTACAGCTACTAGCTGCACTAATTAAGGCGGGAAACACTAAAAAATGTGTTAAACAGCTAAAAACAGCAAGGAGACACCAAAGAATGTTTTAAACAGCAAACAAATTAGCTAATTAAAACACTGTTTGGCAGGTAAAAAACAAGCAGACCAGATGCTTTGCAAACAGTGAAAAGGAGCAACAATTACTTTGCAAACAGTGAAAACAACAACAACATATTATTTAACAGGCACAGTAAGGCAGATAAATGCAGTACCAGCATTGCAGTTTTGTATACAGTATTAAAAAACAGTATTAAATAAGAAGAGTGCAATAAAAAGTGCAGCAAATAGTATAATCAAACAAAAAACAGGCTTATAGTTTTTGGGAAGCTCAGAAGCCTCTAGTCATCTTGTATCTCAGCTTAGAGTTGTGGCTGGTAGCCCACCTCCATTCAGATGTAATCATATTAGAAGACAAGATTTTTAACAAATGAAGGATTACAAACAGAGAAACTATGGGCCCCAAAGATAACTGGGAATTTGAGAAATGAGAGATGTTCTGGAATAGCTGAGTTCTGTAGAAATACAGTTCAGTTATTAGATGTAACTTTAGCATAAATGGGAAGATTTACCATTGTAGACTTAAATGGAAAGAACGAGTATATAGAATTATGACATTATATGCTTGTACTGATTGCAAAGAAAGGGAATGCTTATTTAATCAGATTTTAGACTATGTAGTGATACATATGAATAGTATAGTAACAAAAGACTTTAACTGTGATTTAAGATGCAGACATAAAAAGAAATGATATAAAAAAATTAGAAGTCACAGACGATGTAGTAAGTTAAAATGTTGGGCAAAAATTCATGGACTTATAAAATGGGTATGTATAGAACTGAAACAGATTATTTTACAGTATCAAAAGGTTTAGTATTAGGAGAGGGGGAAATAGTTAAAACAGGATTTTCTGTTTTTCTTACAATATGGCTAATAATAATGAAAACAAGGAATATATAAAAATAGACAAAGGAATAAAAAGGATAAATGAGAAACATGGAATGAAGAAGGAAAGAGATTAGTAATGCAGTTATGGAAAGATCATATTACTATGAGAACATTTTATAAAAACTGGTCTGAATGGTGGATGATATTTAAGGAAATATATATATGTTTTTGCAGTGGCAGTATGATATGAGAAAAGCAGAGAAAGAAAATATATAAAAGAACATTGGAGCATTTAGAACATAATGATAGAAAGTACTTTGAGAAAGAAAAAGAATTATATAAAGGAAATCAAGAAAAAATACCAGAATTGTTATATATGATATTTTTTGCAAGGAAAAAGAGAAGTATTGAGTTGCTTAAACAGATTAGTAAGGGAGGAAGATAGTGTAATGACAGAAATAAAATTTGTAAAAGGAGAAATAGAAAGAAACCATGAAAAGATTATAAATAGTGTAGTACAATATATACAAGAAATTTTTAAAGAAAAAAGAAAGTGAAAAAATGGAAAGTAAAAATGTTAACAGAAAAAGAGAATAAAGAGTTGGAAATGAAATTTCTTTAAATGAGCCAGATAAATTATTAGGGCAAATAAATATAGATTCAGCTACAGGACCAGATGGAATAGGGGATGAAATGTATAAAATTTTAAGGGACTGGCAAAAAATATATTTTTTATAGATTTTGAATGAATGGTTAAACAAAGGTTTTATTTATTAAGAATTATGTAGTGGAATACTTAAATTCATATTTAAGAAGGAATATAGAAGACACTTAAAAAAACTGGAGATGGTAATGAATATATGTATTATATGAAAATAATACAAAAGCGATTTGAAACTAAAATGGGAAATATTATGCAAGATAGTATATACAGTATAAAGGGGAAGAGATGTCAAGAATTATTAATGATAGTTAGAGACATTCTGGATATTATGAATAGAAAAGAAAAAACAAAAATCATTATAGGAGATCTTAATTAGGTATTTGATACAATTGGGCATGAAATCTTATGGGTAATAATGAAAGAATATCATATAAGTGAGAGAGTTAGGAAATTATGCATGTCAGCAGATCTACTTCTAAAGCTCAAAGTTTCAAAACTAATTAATGATAGTTAGAGACATTCTGGATATTATGAATAGAAAAGAAAAAACAAAAATCATTATAGGAGATCTTAATTAGGTATTTGATACAATTGGGCATGAAATCTTATGGGTAATAATGAAAGAATATCATATAAGTGAGAGAGTTAGGAAATTATGCATGTCAGCAGATCTACTTCTAAAGCTCAAAGTTTCAAAACTTCAAACTTCAAAAGGCCAAGACCAGGAGATAAACGTTTTAAAACTTTGAAATCTAAATAAAAAAAAAAAAATAAAAACAATATATTTTTTTTACATTTTTGCAGGGGAGCAAGCCCCCCTTTGTACCTCCCACATAGGGGTCTGTGCCCCCATACCACCTGCTAAATAAATATACCAACTCTGAAATCACACTACAGTGAGGAAAATGGTAAATATACCTTTCCACACTGTACGGCAGTCTCCATTCAAAACGTTCAAAATTTCAGAACTTTGATCTTCTGGTCTCGGCCTTTTGAAGTTTGAAGTTTTGAAATTTTGAGCTTCTAAAGAGAATCCATGTCAGCATATAGTAATAATAAAGTAAAAATACATGTAAATGGCTGGTTAAGCCAAGAGGTATGTATTAAGAGTGGCATAAGACAAGGGTGCCATGTGAGTTGCATGCTCTTTACATTAGTTATGAATGTGATAGTGTGTCACATAAATTATAAAATGAAGGAGGTGGAGTATGTAACACATGAGGGGTTAAGAATTCCAGTTCTGTTATCATATAAAGATGATGTAATAATCCAAAAAACTTAATTTGGATAAAAGAAGTAATAATTTGTACAAATGAGTGTCTAGCGGTAATAAGGATAGCTTTAAATAAAGACAAAAGTAATTTAGGTGAGGTAGTAAAGATAGTGGGTATATATTTTATAATGAATGAAATTCCTGTGATAGGTATACAATTTGGGAATAAAGATTTAAATAAAACTCAATTGGAAAAACAATAGAAGAAATTAAACAAACGTGTCTTTTCTTCAGAAAAAAGGCTTATTTGAGAAATTCAGTACTGATGAGAAAAAATAGCATACTTGGCAAGTGTCTTTATGTTGCCAACAGTTATTGAAAAGGAATTATTGCAGACAATTGTTTTCATTTACGTGAGGTTTTAGATTAAACCCATTAAATAGAGGACTTTTATATGTAATCAAAGGAAGGAGGTTTAGGTTTTTTAATACAGTGGTAGGTGCTGCTTCATTAAATTTGTATAAAGTGTTAAAGTGGATAAATAAAAAAGATGACAGATTAGTAGTTGAATTGTATAAATATAAGTATGATAAATTTCAGGGTATGGTAAAAAAGTAAAAGAGAAAAAGATTGTATTAATAAAGAAATATTACCAAGAAAAATATTTTTCTGGAAAATAAAAATTGATGATATAGAAAAAGATAGAAAAGTATGGTATAAGAATGTCATGATAAAATATCACTATGTAAAACCATGGGAAAATCTAACACATGACAAAATTAAAGCTATAAAAATAATAAATAAATAATGTAATCAGAAAGTAGAATGTCAAGATTTGTTGTGGAGACTTGTAATAGATATGTTACCAGTAAAAAGAAATATGCTATATAAAAAAGTAATAGAATATGTCTACATTGTCAAGAAAATTAAACTATGAAATGTCTGTTTTTGAAATGTGAAAGAGTAAAAAGTTATGGGGAAACTATGTAAAGAAGATTTTTTGAAGATATAAAATAAGTGGATAAAACAAACATAGATATTAAATATGGATATTATAAAAATGGAAGTAAAGAATACGTTAAAATAATAGATAAAAAGTTATTTTATGTCTTAAGGGTTATATAGAATGAAAGAATAAATAAAATTATGTTTAATGGTAAATGGATTTTAGCAACAATATTAAATACAATCAGATGATGGTTATGGAAAAAGGAGTTGGGGTCTAATAGGGAAAAACATTTAGTTTGATTGTAAAGAAAATTATGAATCTGTGTAAATATATTGTATATCTATATATTTTTACATTTGTAAATATTTGTAAATATGTAACTATGTTGGAAATAAGAGTTCATTTTATATATAAATAAAGTAATCCTACTTTTTGATAGGTGCATTGGGGTCTTTGACATTCATCTGAGCTACACCAACAAAAGCGTAAGGGACCTCAGTTTATCATCTGACAGATGGCACACTCAGAAGAGCACCTCCCCCCCAATGTTGCATTGCAGTGCAGGCAATCCAATCACCTGGAGGGAAATAGAACCCACAGCCTTCTGCTTTTCCAGCACAAAAGGCAACTGTGCTAATGATGAGTCATTAATTATGCTTGTGTCAGTCTGTAATCATCCCCATATTTGATTAGCCATATGTCTTGGTTTTTAAGATAAGTAAATTCTGAACAAAAGCAAAACTAGAACAGAGCCCTGAGGGGCAACACTAGTCACCTTCATAATCTCTGATGCTGACCTTATCACCTGAACCTTGTGGTTATGTCTTTAATCCAAATTTTCTATCCATCTTACCATATAGGGTCCCATTTGCAACACATTTAGTTTATTAATTATGCTAGCATACAGGATAGTGTCAATTGGCTTGGCCAAATAAAGTTAAGCATGTGTACAGTGTGACTGCTGTTGATGGCTTGTAGTACTCTTTTGAAGAAGTTTCCCAGGTTCATTAGATAATATCTGGCTTTCATAAAAATAAATTGCTGTGTATCTAGCCTGATGAGAATTTTAATGCCAGGGTTAACCTTATTAGTCAAATCTGTTACATTGTGTTCTGTCACTTTACAAATGAAACTTGTCAAACTAATGGAGCTATAGTTTCTGGGGTCAGGAGTAGGGGCACCTTAATGGAGTGGTATCACTAGTGCTGTATGCCCTAATTCTGGGACTGGGCCTGAGGCCATGGTCATATTACATAGCTTATGGAAAAGTTCCAATGGGACATGTTTAGTACTGTTAAACAAACAGCCCAGTATGTTATCTGGTACCATGGACAAAGTGTCCTCACTTCTGGATAGCACTTTCAGTGCATGTGTTTTAGTGATAAGAGGTTTGAGAGGTATGGGAATCACATAGCAGTGGAAGGTCATCTCAGGAGTGAAATTTTTAGTAATCTTTTTGCTAGTATGTTGGCAATGTCCACTAATTTTGATATTTATTATGAGTTCTGTACACTGTTAAGTGTTGTTTCTTAGTTTTTTAATGTGACCAAAGAAGTGGTGCATTGAATTATTAATTTATTACAAATAAAAAAATCTGTACATACCTTACTTTGGAGGTGCAGGTGCTTCAGTCAGTTGATGGGTAGTTAAAGTTTCCCAGCATAATAGAGTTCTTATTTATGGGGAGGTCATTCTTGGTGTTTATGAACCTGACATGAACTTCCAGGTCAGATAAAGTTTCCTGTAACAAGCAACAAACTGATAGCCAATTTTATGTATTGCAGTTCTGAGTTTGATAGGTTTAATTTTGAGGTCTCTGGGATGTGTGGCTATGCCACCAGAATTATTAGGTCTGAAAACTTGGTACTAAACCCAGGTATGGTGGGAGTGCTTTTTGAATATTTAAATCATATTTAAATGCTTGTAGATATATGGATGCCTTCCAAATGATGGAGTGCCTCAAAGTCAGGCATTTTATTGTTTATATTTATAACACTGCCTTGTTTAAACTTCTGGCATTGAGAAGAGTCACCTTAAGTTGACCTTTTTTATACTGGTACTGCAGTATAAGTTGTAAATGTATATATGATGTATTTAATGATTAAATGTAAACGAGTGAAGACAAAAATATCACAATGGTGGTTTTAGATTAGAGTGTTGATTCAAAAACTGTTCAAGACATTATTACCAAACGTGAGAACATTTTGAGAGCTGATTCTAGTTTGTTTTCCTTGATGCAAGTTAAACCAGAATTTTCCTATTGGAAAGAAGAAATGTCAAGGATTTGTGTTAGAAACAATTAGGGAAAGATAAGAAGCAGTAATGAAAGAAAGGGCACATATTTTCATGTCACATGTAAGACGTGTAAATATGTAGCAAATTGTCCTTAGCGTTTTGATGAAGCAAATAGGTAGGATAGATTATAACTGAAGTACAAGTTGCTTGATTTCCTTAGCTAAGTCTGATGCAAGGACATATTTTTATGTTGATAACTGTAAAAAGGCTAAGTGAACATAGAGATCATATTTGTTCCATCAAGAGTACAAATAGCTGAAATGTTTTATATAAGCATAGTACATAATGTAAGACATCTGAGAAGTTTTTATTTTTTGTACTAGAAAAGATTCCCAGATAGTTACACACAATGAGATACTCTGCTCACACAAAGGTTTTTTTTTATATACAATTTCACTGACAGGAAGATCACAATTGATCATTTTTCTTTGTTTTCTAAGGGACTGAAATCTGTCCCTTCTATGAGTTTTGATTTAATGGATACTTAGAAAGAGTTAAAATTATTTGTGAGGAACTTAAATTTGGCAGCCTACTTTAGTGGTAAACCCCCAAGTAGGATTGATCCCAATGTAAAAGTGGAAGTTAAAAAGAAAAGTACTTTCAATCCCCCTTTATTACCCACACTTAATGTTTTTGACAAAGCTATAGTTGAGAAATTGTACAAACTTGAAATTGGTCCCAAAAAAAACAGATTTAGTGACCCCAATTTAACTATGAGTGAGAGAAGTTTATTGGAGTAACTTAAGAGGAATAATGCAATAAGAATTATGAAACCTGGCAAAGGTGGGGGTATAGTCATGTTTAACTCTTACTATTATTCTAAAGTTATGTTTGATTTATTAAATCATGAAGAAACCTACTTAGTGTCTTTTATTAATGAGATCAATATAAGCCACCAAAGGATTGATTCATTTTTAGAAAAATATCTCTTAGAGTAAAGAATCACTACCAAAACGTATAATTTTTGAGAGTTAAAAATCCTAAGATTGCAACATTCTTCAGGATTCAGAAGGTCCACAAAGACTCCTTGAACCCCCCCCCCCATTTCTGGTAGGGGCTCTAAAACTTATTCTATAGGGGTTTTTATTGACAGATCTTTAAGATCATATATAGGTGGCATTAAGGGTTGGAACATTTTAGAAATAGTCTGCCAAAGTTCACTTCCTTTTCCCATGATCATATTAATCTTATGGTTGAGTTAATGGCCTTGGTTTTAGACTTCAATGTTATTTATTTCAAAGGGGAATACTATTGATGTTAGAAAAATATGTATTAATGTATATGTTTAGTGCTTATTAGAAGCTAAAAGGGTTAACACATTTCATTATATTTTATGTACAGCTTAATTCTGTATGAAATTACAAGATGCTTTTCAAACTGCAGTATGCTTTCTGAAATTGCAAGATGCTCTCTGACCTAGTATTTGCTAGCACAGCAAAATTCATGTTTAAGCCTTTTGGAAATTTACTTAGAAGCAGGTGATTATCTGCTAGGTCAGGAAAATAATGAATAGTACAATACTGTTTTCTATAATATTACTGAACTTGAACAATCAGCTCTGTTCGTGTTATGAGAACATGCACAACTGCAGAAAAGACAGATACAGATGAACAAAGACTGCTTGAAGAAATGAACTATAATCTGTACTTGCTTTGTGCTCAAATTAGTCATAGTACCTTGAATGGCAACATTGCATAGTGAGAAGCTGTATCTGACCGGTGGTCATGAAGGCCACGTTGTTTTTCTTGGGAAGTTTTTTTGTAAACTTGATGTGCCAGCAGAAAATCATGGACAAACAGCTGCTATGAAATAATATTGAAAGAACTTGTGATTTATTACGTCAGCTTGGTAGGCAATGTCTTGTAAGAAATGTATAAGAATAGCTTCACTTCCTGATTCTAGTTAGACAAACTCTGTATTAGCATGTTTTTGTCTCCTTGCTGCAAGATTAAAGTGCCTTAACCTGAACCTGCCGTGTCTTGATCTTTTTGAAGTTGTTTTTCCTTTGACAATTGACAAATCAAGGAAGTAGCAATGGGGGGCTTCTTGTGCCCCAATTTACGTAAATTTTGTGTTAGCAGATTGGGAATCAAAATATTTTTTGAAGGACTTTATTTCCAGTGCGTTAAATTATATGTGAGATTTTTGGACAACATTTTTATTTTATGTAAAGGTCCCGAGGGCATGATAATAGATTTTATGTGGAAGGTCTGAATAGACTTGACAGTGCTTTCTTTACTTGTTTTTTACGTGCACCATCTAACCTAGACCAAGTTGCGATTGATTATTCTCCGTGGAGAGACTACCAGCAGTTATTGTTATATTATTTAGTAGATTTTATAAATTATTTAAATCAATAATCCAGATTTTTCAAATTTCACACATAGTTTTAACAAGAAAGGGATTAACTATCTTGACACTTTTATTGAACATAACATTAGTGGTTTTAAGTCAAAGATTTTTAGGAAGCCAACTTTTAATAATTGTTACTTAGATTTTTCTAGTTGTCACCCCTACAGTCAAAAGAAGAGTATTTTAAAAAGTCAATGTATAAGGGCAGCAAGGATGACTTCTCATTTTGAAGAATTTTGTACGGAAATATCTTTTATCGGGGATATGTTTTTAGACTGACATTATCTTCTGTCCTTAGTTCAAGTCACAATGGGGGTTCAAATATAAACCCTTGTTGGGCGAAAATAATTTCAAACCTAGGAAGGAAGAGAATGGTGATAAATTTGAGAGAGCCCTAGTTGTCCAATATGGTCCATGTTCAAGGATGATCAAAGATGTAGTTGGTAAGAACAGAAATATTATTAGGGGTAATCCTCAGCTTCAGGAGATAGTAGGTGATGAACCAATATCTGTGTTTAAGACAGGTCCCAATCTTAAAGCAGAATTTGAAAACATTGGAAATTATAAGAAATTCAATTCATATAGTAAGGAAACTTCTAAATGTGGAGCATGTTCCTAATGCTCCTTAATTTTAGAAACAAATAAGCTAACATTACAAAACCATTTTAAATCTGTAGTTTTGTTTGTTAGGGGAATTGCCATACAAAGAATGTGGTTTATCTTGCAGTTTGTGACAGTTGTCTTGTGTTTTACATAGGCAATACTGAAAGGTGCCTTAGGAAAAGGATTTATGAGCACCTTTCTCATATCAGTAGACATAATGATAATAATGTTTTATATAGGCATTCTTTAAACTGCCCAAGCTTTAGTAATTTTTATTTTACTATTTTTAGAACACATTTTAGGAGATTCAAGAGGATGCAACCTGAAAAATAAGTTAGAAGAAAGGGAAGCCATTTGGCAAATTAAATTAAACGCACAGACTTTCCCAAGCATTAATGATAAAATCTCCCTTCAACCATTTTTCAACACGAGATCTATGCAGCTTTTATAGTTAGACTTTTTTAAGTGGTTTATATAACATTCTCTTTTAGGTTTACAGTATGTTCATATGTATATATAAATACACACACAAAAAATATATATACATTTTTATATGTTTTTTACTTTTGCTGTTTCTTTAATTTATACTGTGACCGCAATAAAGTAAGGATTTTGCACATTATCATGAGGAATAGACCAAAAATATGAGGTGAAAATCTGGGCATATGAGAGGTGTAGTGTGTTTCTGTGTGTGTGGATATGTACAGGCAGACATACATCCCTTTTATAGAATAGTATCATGTAAGGGATTAGTTTCCTTGTACCCAATGAATGTTAGGTTAGGATCTAGCAAAATTAATACATTTTTCCTATCTAACTGTGATTTGAGGTAATGGAAAGTTCTTGTATAAATGGCTGGGGTTTAGATTCTGGAGGGGTATGTGCTTTTGAGGTGTTTTCAGCTGAGGACTAATGGATGGCCAGGCTTCATGGGGAGAGTCTGTGTTCCCTCTTTTATTTTGGGGGGAGTCCCCTGTATTTTATGAAATGTTTATTTTATTTATTTTTCGAATATGGTTTTGTGGCTTGTGATGGACTTAGGAAATACTGATAATTTGTGTGAAGATGATATCTCTGTTTGCAGCATGGAACTGTGTGTTTTAGAGATTTTTATCAGGTTTTTGGTGCTTGGGGATTGAATACATTTTTGTGATGGGTCAGTCAGGGATAAGATTACTTCAGAAATGATGGTGAGTATGGCCTTAAACTGTGGATGGTATTCATAGTCAATGACTTTGCAGCTATGTAGCAGTTAACCGCAAAGAGCACCACTAAATATATATGGAAATAAACTATGCATAACTTATTCACACTGAAGAAGGAAAAGTGAAGGCTTTTTGAAAAACATGCCTACTTATGACAAAAGAGGAAAAGTAACTAAATTTAAGACTTAAGTATTTCTGAAGTACGTCATGAAAACCATAGGCTTCTTATGAATTTATTTCAATATTGAGGATGGGTGTGGCTATGTGCACTCTTCCTTGAAAGACCTAAGGCAAGTGGTAGATTATGCAGCTATTATTATTAATATTTTAGAAACATAAAGGGGTTTAAAACATTTTTTATAGGGGTATCCTTATGTAGATACCCTGTTAGTTACTTTAAAGGATAGAAAGGCAGAGATAAGAAAGATTGAAAATGAGTAGATATAACAATGAGGGAGACACAGCAGGTCACATCAACAGGGTTGTGCTAGAGGATGTGAGAGTGGATGGGCACTATGTTTTGGCAGGGGATAGATCTCCCTATTTTATTCAAATATACTTTATCTAAGAGTTTAGTGTGGGTCAGAAATAGATAAGAGGGTGTAGGAGAAAGGATAAGGGAAGAAGGGGTGATGAGGACTGGTGCCAGCAGGAGTCCTTCAAATATTCCCACTGCCAGATGGTGGTGCATTGGAGGACTCTGATGTTGAGGGGGGGTAGGGGCCTGTGGTGGAGTGGTGGTTGGCATCATATGGACAGGATGTCTTGAACAATTTAAAGAGAGGTTTTGACCTGCTGAATCTCTGTCCACTGCCTTCTCCAGAACATCTTCAATCAAGTCCTGAAATCCCCTTCAGTGAGACTTGCCAGGGTGCATAGGATTGTAGAATCATAGGACGTTACTAGGGTAATGGCTTTGCAACCTTTTTAAAACTAGCCATTCATGCGCTAATTTTTCCATTTATCAGTACTCACTGACTAGAACAGCTTTGGTATATGCCTGTGCCTTTGGGCATCTACAAACTTTACCAGTCCATAAGGGACACAGGCTACAAGCCCGGGATGAATTTGTGACTTCCTAGCTATTGAGCCAAATTGCATTTGAAAAGGCTTAGGGAAGAGCTCTGCTTCACATGAATGAGGAGTTTGTTCCAAAGAGAGGGTAATCTCCAAGATACAAACCTGCCCCTCCAACATGTTTTGTTTATTTCACAGATTAGGTTAAGAACCTTAAAATTGGGTAATTCTAGTGTTTTTTGTTGTTTGAATATGTAGCAGATCTATCGGAGCTGGATCTGAGAATGCCTTCCTTATAGGTTAGGTATAGATCGTACCTCAGAAGTCTGTAGGAGACTGAGTACAGTGAGAACAATTTGAGGCAGCCCTCAAAAGGGCATGTTATTTACATCTTATATTCATTTAGTGAGGAAGCTGTGTGGCTGCTCCAGTTGCTGCAAATGCCTGGTCAGGCACACGCTGAAGGGTACATTGTAGTGGATTATTGGTCTAATGAGGACTGAGTATTTTGGCACTATGAATCTGGATGCCATGCCCCTACTTATAAGTGGTGCCATGTAGAAGAACCTCCTCACTACCATGGACATATGGTGATGAAAGTTCAGGCTACTATCAACCTGAGTTCTGAAGTCATTTACCACTGGGTCTATTCTTAAGGGAGTATTATCAGTATTGTAATTTGCAGAGGTGGTTGTGTGGTTAATTATGCACTTTTTCGTATTGAGTTTTAGGCCGTGGCTCTGATAGGGGTTTAGACAAAATAGAATTATTACAATATAAAAAAAACAGGAGGGCAGTTTCAGATACTCCATTTAGATTAGTTACTAGTTATGGTAGTAATACATCTGTTTTGACTGATTTAATGCATAAACATTGGAGGATTCTCTTGTCTGATGACTCTGCGAGGGACTTGATAGCTTCAAAATGTCTTTTTTCTTACAGGAGGGATAGGACCTTGAGTAGCTGGCTTAATCATCATAAGAAATTGTATGATTACAACATTGGGGCCCAACAGATTACCTTGTATGGGAGACTTCTTTTGGGGTGTCAGCCTTGGAATCTATGCAGCTTTTGTAAATACGTTTACAAAACACAACAATTCAATTCTCATAATACTTCATGGGTTTTTAACATTTATGCATATGGGGATTGTGAATTGGACTGGTTTATTTATTTAGTCTCATGTACTTGTTGGGCTTTTTATGTACTGCAGACTTCACGGTCATTCAAGTTACGCATTTCTGAACACCTTAGTGATGTCAAATGTGCTCATCAGTCTAATGTCCTATATAAACACACTATTAAACATCCCACAGCTAAGTTTAGTTTTGTATAAAATAATGGGTAATAATCAGTATAGATCAGGTTGGCATAGTATTTTAGATAACAAAGAAAAAAAAATGGATTATTCACTTGGGAGCTCTTTTTTTCTCCAGGCCTTAATGAATATTTTTGATTAGCCAATAGTATATATTCAGAAGGTTTTTAATGAGAGGGCTGGAGGTATGTGTGAATACTGCACTTAAGAAAACGTTGTAGCTGAGACTGGTGTGCCTTTGTTGTTCCTGATTTGGTATGATGAAATAAAGCATTGCTGCTGACTTGATTGCTGGCCATCGGTGTTTTGGAAACACTTTAATATTGCCATATTAACTTGCGATTACTCAAATTGGGTGAAAGATGACTTAGGAAATCACAAACGTTTTAAAGTAGGAAAAACAAATACTGCAATTTAAGATGAAACACTTCTAAATAAATCCAAATTACTGAGTTCACTTCAAAAAATGTTTTGCTTTAATCATATGATCGGCACAGTATAATGTCTCTAATGAATAATGTTAAGCTGTGATCTGTAAATGGGGAAGTCATGACAGCAGCAGCAGTGGAAATGATTAGCGATCACTGAGAAAATCATTTAAACTGGTGTCATGTACTGATTGTGCATACATTGTAGAAATAGTGTTTTAATTGTGAAGTATTAAAGTGGTAAGGATGTGCTGTTGATTGAACCTACGTGTGTCTTGAAGATTTCTGAGTATCACTGAAGAATGAAAAATGACAGCATTGTGAATGCAAGATAGTGGCAGTGATTAGTGAATGGATGAACCTGTTAAACTGATTGCTTTACTGTTCTGAATGTATTTATGATAGTGCAGATAGTGCAGACGTTACTACAGCACAGCTTTACTTTGCATGCAGACATTACTACAGCACAGCTTTACTTTGCTGGACTGATATTTGCATGTGTATGTAAATATGGGGTTTTTGTCACCTGCCTTTTTTATGTGGATGACAGGCATGCTTCCATTTTTTGTTTCACTTTTTGTGTGTGGCTGTGGCATATTTTTTCATGTGCAAATGATACAGAGCAAGGGCTCAAAGCACAGAATGCCATGAGTAAAACCACATCCTGATGGCAACCCTAAGAATATATGGTAAACATCTGTTTGGTAAAAGGTGGTCCAAACAAGCTGAGAGGACAAAAGCTTGGAATCAAGTGGTCTTGAGCATTAATGCATTAATGCAGTGGATGGAAGAAACTGCACATTAACACAGTGCAAAAAGAGGGCAAATTATATGATAGGATGTGCTAGAAGCAAGGCAAGGCAGAATGCAATTGCCCATACCAGTACTGGTGGGGGGGGGGGTCTCCAACAATTATCCCTTAAACACCAGGTGAAGAATATCTCCTCTCCATTTGTGAGAATGACTATGACACAGAAAATAATGGCACTGGAATAGTAAGAGGTGGTGAGGACACTGGCTATTACCAGTGCCTGCAGCAGCAATACGTCTGCTCAGGAAGACCGGTTTAAAAATAGTAACATATATTTATATAGAGAACTGAATGGTCACATGGAATGATTACATTAAGCACATGACAATTACTATTTACAGGTGTACTCTCTACTTCTGCACAGAATGACAATGAAGGCAGTGAGCATGGCAAGTACTCCACAAATCCCCTTACTAAGCACACCGTAGTGCCTGCTGCCACTTTATTGGTAATGTTTTCAAATCATTTTTACAGGTTCAGCAGCAGAAACATACAGTTTCACTATAACAATAAATTTGGAAGATATTAGCAGTGGAATGTTGATGCTGATGATGATGATAATGATGATGATAATGACTACGATGGCTGAGGAAAATGGCACTCAGTCCCAAGTATAATGGCAGGATCTCATACATCATAACATGTTAGAAACACTGCTAGAAGTGGAAGTCATAGTGCATCACAAAGTCAAGCACACACTGACATTTTACTCATGAATGTAGAGGGAGAAAACCCATGCACTTCTACACAAGTCTCTGCAAACCCAGATGAACTCTTTCAAGATGATGTTAGGCATTCAGAGGTAGCAGTGGTCAGTGACACCTTTACAGAGGGAAACCAGGCACAGGAATTTGTTACAGCTACCCCAGGAAACATAGATGTAAAGCATTGGCTGCCCAGCAACAAATGTGTCATGGCATTGTTAGGGCTCAGAGCACTGCCACAGAGATTCATCTGGAAATGTTCAGAGTCCTCCAGAGTATACGTGAGGATTTCTAGCACAACTTGGAAATGGCACAGGGGAATGATAATGCCATGATCACACTATGTAGTATGGTGGCACACCAGGCATCTGTGGTCTCCTCCATTTGTACTGTAATCTAGACTTACCAGACTCAAGTAGGACCAACAAGAAAAGGTCCAATGTAAGTGGTAGAAGACACACAAGGAAAAATAAACCACAGAACACACTTTGGCAGAGACTGGAAATAACTAAATTCCCAAACAGAAATAGTGTGAAAACACTTTATTCTCTGCTTTCATCCAAGAAGGACTTCATCAGAATAATTAGCACCTTAATACAACCTAAGTTATATCCTAACCATCCAATAAAAATCAATAGAAAAAAACAATTTAGTTAAAGTAAAATACACTTTTTATAAAAACGCTTGATACAAAGCATTTTATATAAAACACTTAGAATATTTTATAATTCACTTTATTTAGAAAGAAATATTCTTCTGTCTTTTAAAAAACACAATATTAATCACTTCATTAAGACCATGGGGCATGTCTGCTCCTACCTTTAGCTACTATAGAGCCTCTTGTTGTTCCACCCTGTTCTTAAAATCCCCCTGTCTTTTATCCACCAATATATTTTCAGGGAAACACTGATAAAAAATTACAGATTAAAATGAGTATAAATGAGTATCTCACCATGTAAACACAGACTGCTACCACTTCACCCTCACCAATGCACATATTATATTTTTTGTCTCTAAGGCTACAAATTATTGTATATGACAAAATGAAATAATCTGATGTGTAGTACCACAACAGACAACATACTATTAACTGAGAAAATATTGCATAAAAAATATGATACATTTTTATTCAAATGCAATGCACTCATGTTAAATACTGAATTAACACTTTTCCTAACTGAATCACTTGATGACAATCAATACATGCACATTAGGTAAACCATTAGAATTTATAGTGCAATACAGTCAAAAATGTGATTACTACCTATATGATGCCTTACAATCTCACTAAACAGGAGTCAGTGCACACTCTGGCATGACTTTTAAAAACAATATGAGTAACTGTTCTGAGATTAAAAAAAAAAAGATTTAAAGATGAGAAGGAATGTCAGATCAACAGTGATAACAGACCATGTACCACATAGTATAGCCCACAGATATCACTGCATGCAACAGTTATATTTATTTATCTATTGAAATTTTGACTGCCAGGAAAGTCCGACTGAGTAGGAGCCCATTTTTAGTAGAGGCCCAGGGAGAAAAGCTCCAAAGTGTTACAAACCATTTTAAGAACAATAATTTTACAGTCTAAAAAATATTATAAAAACAAGTACAGTTTAAATAATTATATCAAATTAGACATAATACGATGAGATACAAGTTAAATTGCAATGCTTTAATACTTAGAGAAATTATGACCAGTTTATAGAAAAATGAAAGGTAAGTTAGTATAATACAAAGAGGAATTGCAATACAAAGTGAGAGAAAAGCAGGCTTATAGTATATTTGGAGAGAAAGCCAGGGGAGAGAAATTGATAGAAGTAAGGAAGTGAGTAAAGAAGGGACAGTAAGAAGTTGTTGGGTATGAACAGGCATTTGTTCAGATTTAGGGAGATAGTGTATCCTGGTATTGAACAAGAACAGAGCCAGCATTTGGCTGGGAAATCTTTAGAGTGGTTTTGAAAGATGAGAAGTAGGGTACTGAAATGACGGATAGATAAGGAGTTCCAGACCATAGCAACATGGTACGAGTACAGACAATGCCTAGTGGATTTGATAGATTTGTGGACAGACAGGGGTTTTTGGTGACTGGATTGTAATTAGTGCCTAGGAACAGTTGTGTAGAATGTTATTTAGTGCTGGACAAGCAGACAGATTCTGGATAGTTTTAGAAGTAGTAAGAAGTTGCGTATATGTTAGTTTATGGGGAAGTTCTAACCAACTGAGGCTTTGTAATGTCGTACAGTGGTGTGTTCTGAAAGGGGTATTTGCTGCAAATTTATTAACTTTGTCATAGCATTGTTCAAGTTTTGATTTTTGTGATGCCTGAAGGTTAGTTAGGATTTGAGCACCATAAAGAAGTGTGGAGAGGAGATAAGTAGTGGCAAGTGTAGCTTTACTTGTGTCAGTGAGAAAGTTTTTGGCTGTACAAAGCATCCCTAGTTTTTGAGGATTTTTCTTATGCAATTTTGTATATGCAGGTCGAATTATCTTCCACTATCATCCCTAATAATTTTTACATGAGAAGTGACTTAAATTGTTGAATTATCAAGAGAGACTACTTCAAATTTGATTTTTTATGGAGATGGATTTAGGGGAAAACAGTAGTAGGTTTTTTTGTATTGTTTTAAGGTTGAACATGAGCTGTAAGTTACAAAGCCATGTTTCAGTTGCTGTTAAAGCATCCAGAGTAATGTTTTGGAGGTGTATCGTGTTGTCAGATGTGCAAATGAGTGTGGAGTCATCTGTGTACTCTGTTAGGGAGGCCTGTTGTATGGATGTGTAGAGGCTGTTGGCGAGAATGTTAAAGGGGAAGGGCTCAAGGATACAGCGTTGTAGTAGACCGATGATGACCGGGAGGTATGGAGACAGGGTCGAGTGCCATTTGCCTGACTTGATACTTATTGGGTATGTAGCTTTTGAACCATAGAATGGTGGGCTGAGAAAGACCTAATAAGGACATTTGAAGCAGAAGTTCGCTGAGACAAACTGTGTCGAAGGCTTTAGACAAGTCTAGAAATAAGGAGATTAGTTTGCAGTTATCTCTAGTTTTATTGACTGTATTTAATAGGTTATAAGTGCAGAGTTAGTACAATGGGAAGGATGGAAGCCATGTTATGAGGAGGATAGAAGTTCCTCCTGCAAGAGATACTTTAGCAATCGTTTTTAAATAAAATTTTCAAGTATTTTGTAGGGGGGGATAAGATTGCTATAGCTCTAAAGTTAGTAATGTCTTATGAATTTCCTTGTTTGTGCAGAGGAATAATGTGTGACTTTTTCCAGAGAGAGTGAATATGCAATTCCTGAATTGAACTGTTTATAAGGATTAAGACAGGGTAGGCAATGTTCTCGGGCCTCGGCTGCTATTTTAAGGTAATTGCTTGTAAGATCATCACCTGAAGTAGAGCATGGTTTGAGTTTAAGAATTGTTTTATATAAGATGTGGGCACAGGTTTGAAGGTGAAAGTGGATGTGGTGATATGTGGCTGCTGGGCAGGTTTAGAATCAGATGTTTAGGAATCCTTGGTTAGAGATGCTATAGTATCTAGGAAATAAGAGATGAATTGTATTGTGGTTGTGAGTGATGAGTTATTGGGAGAGGGGTTAGGGTTGACTTTATGGCGGGATATACAATTTATTTAATGGCTGTCCAGAACTTTTTAAGGTTGTGTTTACTATTTTTCTGAATGTTGTTAGAGTATAGTTTTTCTCTACATTAATTTGCTTTTTAGTACAAATGAAAAAAATTCTGAGGTTTTCACAATATTATGGTGGTTTATATTTTTTCATTCTTTGCATTTTGTTTCTCTATCCTGCATTAGCATTCTACTCTTTTTGGATAGCCAGATTGCATTATTTGTTTTTAATCTCTTCCTATTAGGAGGAGCTAGTTAGGATATTCAGGAAAGTTATTCAGAAAATAAATAATACATACATACATGCATAAAAAAATCAATCAATCAATACATAAATAAGTTGTATTGAATTCATTTATAGCATCATCTAAGGGGTGGATTTTAAGGGACTTTTAGAAAGTTCCAGTTAATAGATGATAGGGTAGTAATGAACATTTCTGGGTTAAACTTGGAAAAGTTGCATGTTGTTTTATAAACACGCTGTTTAAGGGTATATCTGAGATGTCTGGTTGTATAGATTGGGAGATGATCACTGTGCCAGTCAGATATTGTACTTGAAGTGGTGCATTTGGTAGGGTCTGATAATAGGATCAAGTCTAAATGGGAATTTGATATCTTGTTATAATGTGTGGGGCTATTAATTAGTTGTGTGAAACTAAATAAGTTCACGCTACATGTAGCACAGTTGCAGTTTGTCCAACCAATTGACATTCACATCGCTTAGTAGTAATATTACTTGTAGAATTGTTATTGATATCCATTGTAGAATATCTTACAGTGTACATGTATTTTCACCAGAAGGAATATGAAGTACAGTAATACATATTTGTTTATAATTGTTTAATTTCAAAAAAGTAATCAGAAGCTCTGCTGGATTGAATTTTAGTATTGTTTTTTTGTAAGGGGAAATGTAGTAGTTAGGAAATATTAAAGCAATACATCACGTTTCCTCTTTATATGGTCATTATGGATGACACTGTAGACAAGAGGTATAATTTTGGAGTTGTTTATGCTGGGTTTAAGCCAAGGTTCAGTTACAGCGAGAATATCAGGCTTGTGTTGGGCAATCCAGGCATATAGTTCAGCAATTTTATTTCTTATGCTTCTAACATATACTGCAGCAAAGGTTAGATCACCGGGGTTGGGGATGACTGCTATTGGGTTAGAGTAGTGTGTGAAAGAGAATTATCTTGATGTTCATTGTGATAGTTGGAACTAGGATTAGGGTGAATGTCTCCTCCTAGAAGGATTTTAGTATACTGGCGAATTACTGATACTTGGTTTTTGGATTTTTTGGAGAGTATTTTCCACTAAATTTTCTTATGATTTGAGTTGAAATGGAATTAATCAGTCTATATTTGGAGTAAAGGTGAGAGGTGTCATGAAACAGGTTTGATATGATGTGTAGAGAGTGTAGGGAGGAAGTATGAATAGGTGTTTGGGATAGAGTCAAATCATAACAGAGTAATGAGTTTAAAGCCAATACAAAGCAATTAGCAGACAGATATAAAGTAGAACACATTTTCTTTCATTTCCTGAATGCAGAAATCTGTCAGCCAGGCAGACTAAGTAACTGGCATACATAGTACAACTTAATGGTCAAGAGAAAGAACAGTGGTCAACTTAGTAAGTGGTTTTTGGCATGCAAGTACAACTCTGTCGGGGGAGGGGGATGTTAAAAACTAATTTCCAGCATAGACATCCATGTATTTGATTACATGAAGTTAATACACAGCAAGTTTCCTCAAGTTAAATTTGCTTACATTGTACAAAGACAAAATTCTAAATGAAAATGTTTGGGAGTTGACCCTTGTGGCAGAGCTTCTGCAGTATCAGGGTCAGATGTAGAGACCACAGGATCTGAAAGGAAAGAAAAGAGAAATACTCTACTACACTGTATATAATATAATATTATATTAATGTAATATAATATATATAATATAATAATTAATATAATATAGTGTGATATTATATTAAGACAACAAAGTTAATACTTATTATAAAAAGACTCTGTATTTTTTACAAGAAAGGAAAAACTAACTCTAATGTCATGGTCCATAGCTCTGGAGTAGATGTCACTTCTTGCCTACACAACCATATACTGTGCATGAGCCTGTGACAGGCAGTCCCTTACTACTAGTGCCAGATAGTCAGCATTTACTATAGTGGGACTGGAACTGGGAGCTGCAGTTACTTCATGGGTCACTTCACCACCAGATCATCACATGATCATGCTGTGCAGAGAGCAACATGCAGTAAACATCTTGTGTGCAGTACTGGGTCATACTGAAAGGCACCCCAGGTTCATCCAGACACCTAAAATGACTTTTCAGGAGGCCAAAGACCCTCTTGATGACATTACTGGTCTGGGTCAAGGATGTGTTGTAGGTCTGTTCTGCAGCTCCACTTGGATTTCTCGCTGCTGTCATGAGACATGGCTGCAGTGGATATCCAGCATCTTTTAAAAGATTAAAAAAAGAAGAGAGAGAGAGAAGAGAAAAGGAGATACAAAACAAATGAAAAATGGTTTAGTATTTGGCAAAACATTTTACCATGAATAACTACTTAAAATAAAAAAGAGAAAAAAATATTTTCCACTTAGTAACAGGATGACCATTGGGCATCCTACCACAAAGGAAGAGGCGGTAGAATGAGCTAGTGTGCCAGATGTGGGAACTGTCTGCACTGCCAGGATGCTGGGACAAGACATTGGTGATGTATCTCCATGCATCACACATTACCTGGCAATTGATGTAATTGTAAACCCTTCTATTGTGGTGCCATTTCTCCATGGACAAGATGGTGCTCTTATTGCAATATGGATGCAATGTATTGCACCATGTAGCTCAGGGACATGTGCCACACCATAAAAGGCATGCATAGTCCATGCTCAGCCATGAGGTGACACCAGGAAATAGATATCCTGATCCACATCTGCCAAGAGTACATCCAGGAACTGCTGGAGTGTCCTCAAGGCAAAAGCTTGTGAGATACCCAACATGTCCCCATTCTGTCTCTGGATGGTCCTTGTGGCAGGTATATTGAGGACTATACATACCTTAGTATCCACAGGGATAGGAAATCCATTCATTCCTCCATTACCCTTTTAGGGGTCATAAATACTCACTAAGATCCTTATAATATCCCTGTTAACTCTAAATCTATCTAGTACCTCCTGATTATCAAAATTATAGTGAGTTATCATCTGCCTATATCTACACCGTTCTTGTTACTCACTGCAAGCAGTTTTGGCTCAGCCAAGACAAGCATCTCACAATATGAAATAGCAAGGAAATGGCAGGGCTTGCAGCAAGTGACAGCAGTTTCTTGGATTTCAAAGAAGATAAGATAGCTGAGACTTCCCTTTATATGAAGTATATGCTGGTATCAGAAAAAAGCAGGAAAATTTTACTATGAATGACAAATAGGTGAGAGAGTGATTCATTAGCATATACTAATTTACATTATACAACGACCCCCCCCCCCATTAATATTAAAAAATGTGCACGCTGATTGGTCAGTGTGCACATTGTAAATCAAAGTTATAGTAAAGGAAAAAGGTCCAGTCGCCCGGACTTTTTCCATTACTATAACTCTTTTTTTACAGTAACGGAGAATGCAAGATCAATGTTGCTTCACACTGCCTCGCTATGTTAAACGAGTTTAATATAGCGAGACAGCTTTAAAAAAAGCAACGGAGATTCTCCGTTGCTTTTTTTAAAGCTGTCTCGCTATGTTAAATCCATTTAACATAAAGAAACAGTTTGTAAAAAGCAATGGAGATCTTGCTTTCTCCATTACTTTTGCCCACAGCACTGATGTACTGCATAGGCATACGCATGCACAGTACATCAGAACTGCTGCAGAATACCAGACAGCTGCGGAAGGGCAGCAAGAAGGCATTATACAATACCATTATTTAAGAAAAGTAATTATTTTTTTTCTTAAATAAGTTAATTGTATAATAGCAATAACCCCCTTCTGGGTGTGGGTAATGCTGGATTTACCCACGGTTGGCTTTGTTTGGCTACTCTGGCTTCACCCTCGTGACCAAACCACACCAACCGTGGGTAAATCCAGCATCACCCACACCCAGGCATGGGTTATTACTATATTATTCCTCATTTACATATTATTGGGTTCATTTACTTATGCTTATTCACAGTCGTCATGGGTGAGTGTATAGGTACCAGCTACTTAACATCTGGCATAGGTTTTATCCCGTAGAACATTAAGTGGTGCGGACATTATGTGAACACCCTATAGTTGTATTGTGCTTCACTTAATGTCTGTCTGCATAATGGTTGATCACATTTATGTCTGCTTAGTACAGTATGGATGTAAATCCAGTCTGACTTTGTGCGGAAGGACGTTAAGTGGCACATATGTGTAAATGGCTTCTATGAATCACAGCTTTGCTGCACTCATTCGCTGACAGTGGCTGACAGCCTTAATGTGCTCACATAATGACTATGAATACCACTCTGAATTTTGTGAAGAAGCGATTTCTGATTTTGGATCATGAAGAAGCATATTTTAGAGACTAAGACAATCTTTCACTGCTAGGGGACTAAAAAGATATTTTCTGATGGGTCAGTTTGAAAAAAAATCTGGCTTTAGAGAGAAAGGAGCCTGCCAAAATACTTCAAAGGACATGCTTAAAAGATGCTTTACTCAATATTTTAGGTTAGTGTGAATTTTTAATTTTAAGAGTTACTGATGTTTTAACGCAGCTGGGTTTGGCAGTGGGTACATGTGTTTGTGAGAAGGACTGCAATACTTTTGTACTGCATACATTTTTAATGAAATACATAATGCTCATGCGTTTAAATAATTCATACTGCTGCCTTAGTTATTTTCTATTTTTTTATTTACAGGCTTTCAGTTTTCATTGTGATCTGGATGAGCAGCTCTTTCTATAGTTGCCAAGGGTGTATTCTTTGAGTTTTTATTTATTTCTAACTTCAGCTATTCATGTTTTGTTTTCAGATACATTTATAATGTATGACCAGTTCTTTCAAGTGATGAGGGATTTCTTTCCATTTCACTCTTTATATTCATCAGAGAGTTTGATACCTTTTAATGTGCAGTTTAGGTATTTATGTTTTTATTTTAATTTCAAATGTTTTAATATGACTATAGATATTGCTGTCTTGCTAATGTAGAGTTTAAAGGTTGTTAACTTTGAGGTTGGGTTTCTGTATGCATTTTTGCCGCATTTGTTATTTAGTTATTTAGTTTGCTACATTTTTATTCTATTTTGTTCATTAGCTTTATTAATTATAACTGCAATTTATTATGCTTTATACATAGCTTCATTTTTGTGGGTACTTTCTTTAGTGTGAAGTGTACTGCTTGGCATCTTTGTTGGTTGTCATTACTGTACATCAGTCCATCTGACATGTTATTGGTAGAGTGCATAAACATTTTGTATGAAGTTGAGAGAATGCCCTTTTATTCCTGATAATAACAGCTAAAACATATGTACATCAGTAAAACATATATCTTGTATCTTTCATAAGATATATTTTACCTCACTCTTTTATTAGGGACCATTGTTTAGAAGAAATAAAAGAAATACATAGACACACATATATACATATGTATACATAAAAATATAGATATACATGAGTGTGTGTGCACGCGTGTGTACATATATATATATATATATATATATATATATATATACACATAGATATAGATATAGATATATAAAACCTAATCTGTTTGTAAAGTCTGTCCTTTCATTGACTTTACCATTAAATGATCCTTTGTTGTAGCAAAACATACTACTGTCATCTGTAATGCATTTTGTAGTGTGTTGGATAGAAAGTGAAATTTCTGTAGTAATCAGGTTTGTAGAATGAGGTAAAACCCCCAGCATATGTACTGAAATTAATATAAGAAAGGCATTATATGCGCCTCAGAACTGAGACATAAAAATAATTTGTACAAAGCAATAAAGGATACATTCTCAGTTGTCTTTTAAAACCAGTTTAGTCCAGCACAATACAGAAACAGTAACTGATGAGAAAGTCCATTTGAAATCACACCAAACAGTAGAATGTCTACATCAGACAGTCAGAGAAGATCTACAGAAAAATCAGTCCCATTGTACTGGTTCCCAGGCCTGATGAGTTTATAAAGTTTTACAGTAGACCAACAAAATGATGACTCAGACCAAAAAAATCCCTTTTAATGAGTACTTTAGTAGTTTATTTACCACAGAACTTCATCAAACAGCACAAAAAGTAGTAACATCATGTATAATATCAGTTCCCATCAAGTCCTTGGACAACGAGAATGAACCACAAAATAACTAAACAATAATATATAAAAATGCAAACTACATGTTAAAACCATCAATTCTGCTTGTCTTATAAAATCGTAAAAAAAGTTTGTATAAACATAATATTAGAACACTTCTGAAGATGTTGATTTAATTGAAAATAGTTAGAAAAAGGAAAAAATATTTTTAAAAATTCACTCATAGCTTTTCAGTTCACAAACTAAGAGCACTGCAAACGGAAATGTTGTCATTTATGTCTGTGCTGCTGTATGACATTTAAAGTTAAATAGCATCTCTAAATTTGATTCAAGGCTAAGTATCTGCCCACTTTCCACTAGCTGAAGAACCTAAGGAAGAAGTGGAATTCTATACGCTTGATGGACTTTTCCAACACAAAGTCCTGCCCTTTGGTTTTCACATGGCACCTGCAGCATTCTTGAAGCTGATGAACACGATGCTAACGCCCCGATCCAGATCTGCTGCAACCTACCTGGATGGCCTCATAACATTCTCCAAAGACTGGGAAAGTGATCTTAAAGTCCAAGCCTTTTAGAATTCCTTAAACTAAGGTGGATTGACTGTTGTGATTTCTACATGCTAGGTATGGAAGAAATACCCAATCTGGGCTATATAATAGGCAGAGGTATTGTAAAACTACAGATTGAAAAAGCTGAGACAGTTCAGAACTGGCCTGCACCAACAACAAAACAACAGGTCAAGGCATTTTAGGTTTGGTGTACTATTGCTGCAAATTCACATCAGACTTTGCTACTGTTGTTTTCTGTCTGACTGATGTAACCAATTATAAGGCCCTGTTGAAAGTTCAGTGGATAAATAAAACTGAATAAGCCTTTAGAAAACTAAAAAGTCTGTTCAGTCCATGGCTTATATTGACATATCCTGTATTCTCCAAACGATTCCTGGCATATACTGATGTCTCCAAAGTGGCTAGCATAGGAATGTTACCTCCAGTAGTAGAAGGAAAGAAATATCCATTCCATTAACTGAAAGCTCAGCAGTGCTGAAAAGAACTGCTCAGCAAAAGAAAGGATTGTCTGGCAAACTATTGGGCACTAACCTCCCTTAAATACTATTGCAAGGAAATAAAATTATGCTTAATTATGTTCTTGCTGTGTGGCTTTATAGAGAGAAACACTACTGTGTTGTTGGAGATTAACTCTACAGCCCTATAGCTTTAGAATTAAACAACATATGGGCTGCATCTACCTTAATGGCGATGGGCTGCCCAGTGCACCCAGTCCACAGACTGCGATTAAAACCCAGTATGGCTGTATACTGGGTGGTTATGTGGCCTAGTGGTGGTTGCTAACATTGCTGTGCCTACAAAACACAATGCCTTTATGGCCAGAACAAAGCAGGTAGGCATGTCACAACAAGGACCATGTGCTTTTTAGGAATATAATGGACAGAGATGCAGGCAGATTCCTGTTTCCCTGAATACAAGGTTGAGAAAAGATTGTTCCACATTTACAGGGAAGTTAAGTCTGAAGGGAGGAACAAGAGTAGATGCTGTCCATTCGGTATGAAATTTAAGTTTCCCTGAAGCCTTAAGTAGACTCGTGCATATATATATATATATATATATATATATATATATATATATATATATAAATATATATGTATTACAGTATTGACTTCCGCGATGGTGCAGCGATAGCATTGTTGCCTCACAGCAAGAGGTTCTCCCGTTCGATTCTCGGCTGGAGTGTCTTCTGTGTGGAGTCTGCATGTCCTCCTCGCGGTTGGGTGGGCATTCGAAAGACATGCGTAAATGGGAGTGCCTTCGTTGAAGGTTGAACGTTGAGCTGGCACCTCAGCATTCATGAAAATCTACTGCCAATCATTAGAGTTCCGCTGTGGTGACCCCTAACCGGGAAAAGCTGAAAGACAACAATAACAACATTACTGACAAAAAAATATTGATACAACCCATGTCAAATATCAGGTGTTCTATTATCAAAACTCACAACATAACCACCTCAGGGGTATATTCTTCTAGTAGTATTTATAATGCATAGTCCCATAACACTCATTGTATCTCATGTTAGAAACGTGGTGTCACATACACATGACAGTATATCACATAGCTTGCCGTAGCTGGGTAATGTCACAAAGATAAATGACATGATAAAAGACATCATGGCAGCGTTAAAATCATGCAGGATATGCATAGATATATGAGGTGTTATGTTCATAAAGTTGGCAATAAATATGATGTGAATGGTATATTTACCAAACGCTTGTAATTGTCAGGCTGTAGGTATGACATTTGAATAACTGCAATATTTTTGCCCTGTAAAGTAGACCATAAAATATTCAACAGAACAAAAAAGACTTTTGCAGTGTAGCTGAACAATAGTTATATTGTAACAGTTGTATAATAAATTCTTACACATATGACTACTACTGCATTCAGATAGGGGAATAACTATTGGCTGTGACATTTAAAAATCATGGCAGTAGTGATGCATGTGACTCTATAGTGGGAGACATCGGTGACAGGTAACCTAAATGAAGTAATACAGGACACAATTTAAGGTACTTACAGCTGCTGTTGTAAAACACTTTACTTTTCATATTATAACAAATTAAAATACAATATTGTAGATGTAACACATTGTATGTTACCATTATCAGAACAAAAAACATTCAGATGTTTATATCCATAGGTATTATTTCAAATAAACAATGATGTTTGTATACACAAGGACACAATTTGAACACAGAGACTTGTATACTATTACTGTACCTTAGTCATGGCACAAAATATTGAAATCAGACAGCCAAAGTGCTAGCAGATGGGTTTAATGACCACATAGGTGTCATAAGAAATTAGACTTGCCCATGTCATCACAGCCTATGTCCCCTATGTGCATCTTTGGCATTTACTTCCCACATGTATAAATCGATATAAATCTGTGAAGTATCACCCAAATAGTGCTCAATAAAATATTTCACTTTAACAGATGTACATTTGCTTAGAGAAGCTAGGGACGCCAGGCTGTAAACACAGGCATAGATCATCTATTCTATTCTGTTCTTGTGTCAGGCCATATATTACTGATCATAGACTGATTATCCTACATCCAAGGAGACAGCATCACCTTCTATGCCATGCCTCGACAGGACTCTGTGTTCAAGGCAAAGGTCAGCTATTTAAATCATGCACACTCCAAACTTTGGAAAGAACAGTGGAGCAAGATGTGAAGTACATCTCCTTGTGTCGTAACTCTGCAACACTTGCCTTACAGGCAATACTCCTCAAAGTACTTCAAAACATAGGAGGCTTCATGCAGAAACAGTGGTTTCACCATTTTATTTCAAGAATTTCAGTGAGGTCTAGGATACATAGAGATACTAACTGTTTTACTAACTTGGAAACTCTTCACTTTCAACATACAGCAATGAAAATGTTGATATCTCCATCTTTCACTGTACATTTTGTGAAAAATGAAAATATCAACCATTAGGCATGACGTTCAGGAAATGCCTCCTCATGCTATGCCTATGCAATGCAGCAGGTTCAAATCTGAATATTCTCAACTGATATACTACAGCCTGCCTTACAACACAGCTCATTAGAGACATCATATTACATTATATCCTTTATACAATTTCATTGCCATGAGCACAAACATAAGTGGAAAAGATGAACATCCTCCAGCGTATTGTATGAAGTCATATATGGAATAAAGCTATCTGCAGTTGAAAAGGCTACCTAAATATGCCCTGTCAACCATCTGCACAGTTCCACTACAAGTATTTACTGTGTTTTGCATGGTTGTTATCATTAATATGGTGACATTGTCTGCCATATCACAATGCAGTTTTTGTATAAAATTACCTGAATTTAGTTGCCACATTGACATGTGTTTCCTTCAAATGCCCAATTTTACTTATGTAGCCAATAAACCTTTTGGGCCTGTGTCTACTCACAGTTTGTATGAAAGCTCCGTCCGAAGACCCTTGGGCCATAGCCAACTCAACAACAACTACCAGTAGATCAGATGACTTCCTGGATGCAGCTTTGTTTTGTCTTCCTGTCATTTTAACTTCACTTGGTTTGGCTGCATGCATATGTGCAGTAGATTTTAGTAACTGCTCTCCAGATCCATGGTTTCTACTCCGCCTTTACATTTATACTTAATTTTCCTTCTACACACCCAGTATGTTTTGCTACTGACCTGTTTCTCTTTGGTATACAGGTAGCTACCCACATTTAGTAAATCTTTTAATTTCTATGACATTTTATTGTCCTATTGCATTCAAGAGCAATATATTTTTTTACAGCACTATACTACACCATTATGAGATTTAGCATG